>NW_017307853.1:16714-39394 GCF_000935625.1 Nanorana parkeri
TTTTTTAATTATTTTTTTTTTACATGTTTATTTATTTTTATTTAAAAAAAAAAAGTCTCACTTAACTTTATTGCCATCAGACAGGATCTAACAATCTCCTGTCTGATAGCAATTGGAGGTGACAGGTTCTCTTTATTGAACCCCTCACCTCCAGGACAGGAGTTCTAGCACCGTGCTAGAACTCCTGATCTGTACCCCCTTGGGCGGAGTGTGACAGCCAATGGAAGATACTGTAATGTATGTACAGTACAGCAGCCAATCACTGGACTTCTCTCAGCCAGTGGTGCATGCTGGGATAGGGTACAGATATTGGTGGGATCTGCCATGTGCTCAGACTAGCCGGGACCAGCCATGGATTAGGGCTGGGTCCTGTTCAGCCTGCCCCCCAGGCTAGGCCGAGGCCTGGGAATGGGCTGGTTAGAAGGAAAAGGTTTCCCTGAAGCCTCCAGCATGGAGGCCTGAGATGCTGAAAGAGGAAGAGAACCGGGACCAGTGCAGGCTCTTGAAGTACCCTGGAACTAAGTGGACTTCAGAGCATGGTCGGTGTCTTTCCTGGATTGAGGATCTGTATCCACCCTGACTGTCGCATCAGTGGTTATCCGATGTCTCCCAGGTGGATCTACACTGGTATTTCTACAGGTTCCGGTGAGTCTGGAGCTTCTGATGGTTACCCCAGGACACATAGAACCCCTATACCCTCTCTCCCAAAGAGAATGTTTAATAAATAGTCTACTTATCATCTTACTACTGGAGTGGACATCAGTCTGTGGGCACCAGAAGAAGGGCGGTTAGGGCTAATGGGCGGCAGCTGAAGATCATCCCCTAGACCAGTGCTTCTTAAAGTGTGGGTCGCGACCCCATGTGGGGTCCCGCAAGTGAACAGGGGGGTCACGATCCGAGTCCCCGGCCAGGACCGCCATCAGGGGGGTATGGCCAGTACTTGTGTGAGGGGCCCAGGCTGCCGAGGAGGTCTGGAATCCAAGCCAGATTATTTTATTTTAGTTTACTGTATTATTTGCAGTTTAGTGTAGTTTTTAAGGTCGCGGTACCCCCTGTGCACTTGGTACCTTCCTGAGCACGTGTGCGCAGGAAAAAAAATGTTTTTACATTGACTGAACTTTCTTTAACTCAGCAGCAGTGGAGCACAGCTGCTGGACGTAAAGGTAAGGAGGGGGCTGGGGCTTAGTAGTACTGACTGACCGACGCTGGGGGGGTATCGGGGGGAGAAGAGGAGAGAGACGCTGACAGATGCTGGGGAAGGGGGGGGGAGACACCGACTTACGCTAGGGGAGAGGGGAGACACCGACCGACGTTGAGGTCCCTTAAAAATGTCCTCGGTCAAAAAGGGGTCACGAGTGGAGAAAGTTTAAGAAGGCCTGCCCTAGACCGACTAGAAGTAAACCGGGCAACCAGCGATCCTACGGGGAATAGCGGACTTTACATTATTAGAAAATATACACTTTTTAAGAATGGGTTCATTAAACACAACTAACCAAAAGCTTGATTGGTCTTTAAAAAGATAAAATGAATGTTGTTACAGTGTTGTATGACAGTAATTCTCAGCCAAACTTGCACAGCACTAAAAACTGGCCTGGTAATGAAGAGGGTGCAACATGCCGGTACTGAAGTGGTTAAAGTTGTATTACCGACTACAGAGCTGCAAAGTGCAGACTTTAATAATAAGACAAATGCGATAAAAGCAAGACGAGGGTGAAATATGTATTCAAAACTAAAGTCAATAGTACAAAGAGGCAACAGAAGAAGAAGTTGCTGGGGCACTATACATTATATCACAAGTCAGCACTCACCTTGACACATTGCTCCAGATAGTTTTGTACAACTGCTACCAGGACTAAAGTCTCCCCCCGGATGAAGGAATAGGGCTTGGTGAGCTCGACGAAGAACGGCAAGTATGTTGTATAGTTGGCCGCATACTTGGTCATCCCAAAACCTCCCTTATCGGACAGGCAGAAAGCAGTTCCTTTCCACTGTGTGATGGTGTCTGGGACAATTTCCGATAAAGCAGCGTGACCGTCTTTACTGAAACACAAATGTAAGGGAATCAGTCACTTGTCTGGGTTTACTGGACTATTTCTTACAGTGCATGGTCAGAGAAAATAAATAAATTAGATGATATAGATATAAATAATATACATAGATTATTATGACCTGTATCTTCAGAAACAAATCACTTCTACTGTCGTGGTAAACAACCCGCTTCCCTATTTATACTGGTCTGGCCCTCTAGCAACTTCAGCGCAAAATTATAACTAATTTGCCTACAAACGTCAGGTGGTCATAATAATCTGGCCACTCAGTATATATATATATATATATATATTGTAACAAGGACACTCCACTGAAGACCGGAGGTGCAAGTACAAATTTTCTATATATCTATTAATAAATAATAGATATATAGAAAAATATATAAATATTTACAAATATATATAAATATATATACACACACATTCTTTTTATTATGCCCCATGTAAAGAAACTTGCTGATCTGCCAGAAATCCATTCTGATCCTAACTCCCTGTTTGCGCTGACAACGCTGCCCTTGTTGCACGAAGTCCCGACCAAGGTTGTCAGCCCTGCCTGAGCCTTCTGGACACCAGAACTCCACCCATACATACATGGATTGCTTTCCCAGCAAAAACAAGAAAACAATGCTGCCGACTCATCAAGACTGGGAAGGAAGAGAGCTAGATGGGGGGGAAAAAAATGCCAGGAAATAAGGAGGTCTCTGACTTCCTGCAACTCCAGCTTCTAATGCACACCGATTTTCACTGCACACTGTGAGCTTATCACAGAGTAAGCGGTTTCAGTCCAGGAGAGGATACTGTACAACTCTGCAAGACTGAAGGCAAGGCCGGAGTTCAGCTTTACAGAAGCAACTGCAGTTGATAAGGGTCATTATTTCTCTTTTTAAAGCCGTGTCCCTGTTGGAGCATTTGTTTTTGCTTTGTGTGTGGTCACTGGAACAGATGTGAGGGGAATACCCAATGAGAAAGAAGAGATCTCTGGCACTCCAACGTCCTAAACGTCGGATCCTTTTATTGGCATCACAGGTCTCACAATGTGAAGCAACATTTCAGGACCAATCCTGGTTTCTTCGTCAGGCAAACCAAGTGACTTAACCACATGCACACTGTCAGCTTGTCCATGGAGGATTTTAGGTACTTACTCAAGAGGAACCATGAACCACATGAAAGTGTCCGAGAAGTTCGTCCGAACAGTCTCAATCGCAGGACCTCCAGCGCCACCGGCACCGCCACCAAGACCTCGAGTCGCAGCAACTTTGAGGGAACTTGAAGCTTCTGGAACTTATAAACAATTAAGGGAGAATAATACACACAGGAAGGAGACCTCTCCAAGAAACAAACAAGAACGCCATCGTCACAGAAAGCGGACTTCTAATATCCAGGAACATTCAGGTCAATCTAAAGGCATATCGCCTACAAAAATATCTCCATCAGCCAGTGTAGGAGATGGTTGACAGGAGGAGGGGAGGACGGAGGGAGAGGGAGGACGAAGGGAGAGGGAGGACGGAGGGAGAGGGAGGACGGAGGGAGAGGGAGGACGAGGCTGCAGCTTCCACACTCCACACCAAACACAGGGAGTCATTCACACCATTCAGAGAACACCTCCAGTATCAGATATGAACCAATGCAAGTATCCAAAAGGAGACCATTCCTGGTCCCCACTGGGGAGATTTACCCTTTCATTTGTCCTGGTGACCATCCTCACCGAGACAGAAAGTGATGGGAAAGCCTATATAAAATTGTGTTATCAGAACGAGAGGCGAGCAGAAATATTCTAATGGTGACACCGGGCCAGGAGGTGTGTTTTTATGTGGGGAAGGGGGCACCACGGGATAAGATAAAACTGCTCACCAATATGTATCATCTGTGTGTTTAGCTGTTTGCTAGGGGGTTCATCTTTAAATAAAATGTCACGTGTCTACCCAGGTCTGCTTTTTCATAGGACTGAAATCACATCGTCAGTGCACTCAGATGTGTAAACACTATTGGGACAGACATTTTTTTGTTGGGGGGTACAAATTTAGATTCAAGCATCAAAAGCCACGATTTACCTGCCCCATCTGCAGTTAGGATCTGATTTGATGGCTTGTATCGGCTGTAGTCACAGACCTTCGGCTTTCTCACTTGGTCTCTGGTTGCAAAAATCAATCCGGCTTCCTAAAATACGTGAAAAAAAAACACATTAAAAAAAAGGAAGGGAGAAGGAATGGGGCCATCAGATTTCTGAGGCTACAGAAGGCCCATCAGCCGTGAGGCTAAAGAGAGCTCATCATGAACAGTAGGTAGGGTCAATTTACTAAATAACACATGTGATACTCTTATTATGCATATATGTGCATTCACTTTTTTTGTGGACAGTTTCAAGTTATGGTTTTGAGTCAAGCTTATTAAAGGAGAACTATGAGGTGAGTGCTTTTCACTCACCTCATAGTTCTAGCCGACCTGTGACAATGAGACTGTCACAGGTCGGCTCAGTAGATCGGGAGGTGAGCGAACACATACCGGCGTTCGCTCACCTCTTGATCCTGTCACGGCTCTCTGCCGTGACAGGGGAGGGGCTGGATTCCCCTCTCCCCGCTCCTCCAGCGCTGACTGGCGGAACGGACGGGGGAGGGGGCGGGTACAGCTGGCTCTGCCTCTAGATAGGCAGAGCCAGCTGTCACTCACGCAGCTGGGCGGATCCCGGCATAAATGTTGGGATCCGCTTCAGCTGCGGCGTCTCAGTATACAGCTCGCGGTATACTGAGCCTAGGGTAACGGGAGGACGCTAGTTTGTGTCCTCCCGTTACCCTAAGGAGAACTATGGGGAAAAGCCTTAACCCCATTTTTCTCCTTTAACTACAGGATGTAATTTCATGATAGCATCAATTTTTGTAGCATATGCATGTAAAAAGTGACTGCAGGGATTGGCTTTTTACAGTCACATGCTCCTTCATATCTAGAAGTACTGAATATTTCTTGAAGGGGCAAAACCCATCGGAGAACATACACTAGGGCCCCCAACGTAGTTTATTAGCTTTAGGGAAGAATTTGGGGCATTCTGAGATGCCAGATAAAGATCTTATCTTTAGGAGCTGCAGCAGAATAAAAGGATAATCATGTATTTTAAGCCCACATTTTGGAGGTTTCTTGGGTTTGAGTGGGGCTTATGATCATTGATAATCTCAGTGCAACCTGCCCAATCTTACTCCAGTCAAACTGTAGAGAAGCAGAGACATTGGGTCCAAAGTTGTGTGGTGGCTCCAACACTATCCATACCCAGCACCTGCACTTCACTCTCATAAGCTACCATGCAGCAGACTAGCAGGCAAACTATCCCTCAAGATTAATTTGGGATACCCCTTCAGGACGAAATCATCGATGTTCCTCTGCTTGACAGATCACAAGGCAGCATTGGTGAATTTCAAAGAACCTCAGCTTTGAGGGAGACTTTGGAAACAAAGTTTTAATTGTGCCCTTCTGACTACATGTTTAAACACCATAGCACAGTACACCAAAGTGTTGGGGAGGGCCTGGACCAAATCCTGAATCCTCTCAAATTCTTTTGCCATGTCACAGAATGGAAGACTTCCAAGCTTGCATGCCCTGCTTCAGCTTACCAAGTAAGTTGAAGTAAGGAACATTGTTGATGGACTTTGGGCTTATGTTAACAGGCAAATACATCTTGCATTCTGCTTGCAATTGAGATGAGATCTTTCCGCGTTCATGGACAGGTGCATGACCTTGTTGGGGAAATTTTATTAGGATGTGTTTTATGGAGCATAGCCGGGGTTAATCAGCACTGAGGATAAACCATTGGAGTGGATATCTTCCGTCCTATGGATGTGGAGACGCGGCCGCTGTGCTCAGATGTACACAGTGCCCCTGTGTAATGTGCAGATTTATTCGCTTGGCGTGGATGTATTTGCTTTGAGAACACGGTATCATTTGGATACATATCTGCCTGAAGGGACATACGATCGTGGCTTTTTGGTGAGTCTGATCAACGCACTGGAAATAATATGGCGTTGTCCCTGCAGATAAACTCGCATTCACAGGAATCATAGTATAGTTCTATTAGGCATGGTTCACTGAGCCTTGCTGAATAGAATTTGCGCTAGTGGTAACGGCGGGAGTATGTACGCGGGTATGATGGGACCAACGTTTACGGTTAACACGAACTTCTTGGTGTATCTGCAGCAGGTTCTACCCCCATTGACTTGCATCGAGTTCAAATTTGAACCGAACTCTGGCCTGTTTGGCCCATCACTATACATTACCAAGAAGAAGTGAAAAGTTTGCCTTAAAAACTTTCCGATCTACTTGTGGTTACAACAAGATTCTCTAACACATTACAATGATCATCTTTAGTTCAGCAGACTTTACAAGTATTCTCACCTTAAGATTCTGGTAGCTGTCACTTTCAGAGTCGCTGCTCACAGGTAAATAGTCAATCCCTTTAAAGAAGATCAGCTTGTTCGGGTCTAGACATTGAGGCTCTGGATCCTCCACATTAAAACCAGCGATATTGTAGCCATAGGACCAGTAGGAAAATAAGCCATGGATCTGTTACACAAACAGAGAGTTAGGATAAAGACACAGCACAGTCACCCTCATATACCTACCTTCATACGTCTGAGGTTATTGAAAGGATACTTTCAAGCAAAAAAAAAAGTGAAGCTTCTGTTTTAGAAGGTTGCAGGGAAGTTGCTAGACAGACAGACACACACACACACACACACACATCTGATTGCAAAATATCCCTACCAGAGGTTTCCTATTCACCCAACTCCCATTAAAAAGCTGAATGTCATTCTTCCAAGATGGATTACTCATAAATTTAGAAGAAACTGACCCTTGCGGTGGCATCATGGAGGGGGAGGCACACAAACTAAAGCAGGCGAAAATGTACCAGAATGTAGGTCAGTGAAGACCTAGTTTAAAGGGTCAGGCCACCATTTTTTGTTACTTTAAAAGAGAACTATGGGGTAACCTTTTTCTTCAATAGTTCTCTTTAGGGTCACGGGAGGACATATACTAATCTCCTCCCGTGACCTTAAAGCTCAGTATATAGCGGGCTATTGCCAGTTATATACTGAGAGTGCCGCAGCCAGGATGGATCCCGGCAATACTGTCGAGACCCACCCAGCTGCCTGATTGACAACAAGCTCTGCCTATCTAGAGGCAGAGCCAGCTGTGCCCGCCCCCTCCCTGTTCATTCCTCCAGTCAGCTCTGGTGGATCAGAGAGGAGGGGGATCCCTGTGGGGAGTCGTGACCGACAGTCACCGCTCTTCAGGAAGAGGATCGGGAAGTGACGATGTGTTCGCTCCCTTCCCAATCAATAGAGGCGACGTGTGAGTTTCACTGTCACACGTCGGCTCTAACTATGGGGATAAGTGTAAATCACTCACCTCATAGGTTTTTCTGCAACTGTCAGTTTCTTATGATCTCTTAGAGTCTCAGTTGGTGAGACCTCTGCGCCAATTTCCCAGGCCTGCAAGTCTTCTGTGCCCATTATGAAGGTCTCTCTCCAGCCACCTGTTTTTTTTTTTTATACTATGGTGAATCCAATAGGAGCTGCAACATGTGAGGTGGACAAGAACATCCAAAGGGTGTGATGCAACACCCAAAAATTCCAGGTGGACAGAAGAAAGTTGGAAAATCTTGTAGTTGCAGTATTCAAGAAAACATAAGGACCCAGGAGCTGAGTTACATAGTTACATACATAGTTACATAGTATTTGAGGCTGAATAAAGACATTAGTCCATCAAGTCCAACCTATTAGGATCTGATTCTAGGAGTACCTGTACCCCTGTATATTACGGTCCCGAAAGAAATCGTCCAAAAGTTTCTTGAAGAAATAACATTAGGTAGAGGTACTGGAAGTTTCACACCCCGGGTTGTAATGTGGAAGAAGGTATTTCCACAGTGGGGTGTGCAAATGCCCAAAGGGAGAAAAGAAAAAGGGGCTTTTTAGAAAACAATCCCAGACCTCAGAGATAAAATCTTAGAAGAACATTTATTTGAGATATCATTTTAAACATTATTAAAAAGCAAAAAAGTCAAAAATAAATCACAGATAAAAACATATGCGGATGCATTCACCATCCGGTGACAATACCGTACAGTTATTAAATCTGCAGTTGCTTGTTTTCAAAGTTCTGCTTTTGCGCTGTAGTTTGTTGCTGTTTTTCTCCCAGACGTCTGGGAGAAAAACAGCAAAACACTACAGCGCAAAAGCAGAACATTATAGCCTCCAATTCAACAACGTCTGCTGTTGCTGCCTCTCGCCTGACGACTACAGTGTGCTCTCTCCGACGCGACCCCTCCACCCCTCCACCTGCATCGCATGTGGCAATCCTTGCTCGACAGAATCAATTCCTATCTGAATATAAATACAGTTGCTCTCATCATATTCTTGTGCTTATGCTTCTGATCAACTGAACGTGAAGATATATACACGACACATATATTTTTCTTCTGCTCTCTTTCCCTGAAGAAGCCCCGCTTGGGCGAAACATGTTGGGACATACAGGAGCACTCATATAACTTTGAAAACAAGCAACTGCAGATTTAATAACTGTACGGAATTGTCACCGGATGGTGAATGCATCCGCATATGTTTTTATCTGTGATTTTTTTTTTTTTACTTTTTTGCTTTTTAATAATGTTTAAAATGATATCTCAAATAAATGTTCTTCTAAGATTTTATCTCTGAGGTCTGGGATTGTTTTCTAAAAAGCCCCTTTTCTCCCTTTGGGCATTTGCACACCCCACTGTGGAAATATCTTTTTCTTCTACAAAAGTTTCTTGAACAATTCCACATTATTTGCTGAAATCACCGCCTGTGGCAGTGAGTTCCAGACCCTAACTGATCTTACTGTGAAGAACCCCCTTCGCCCCTTGTGCTGGAATTTTCTTTCCACCAATTTTAGGTGATGGCCTCTAGTTTTTGTAATGGAGTTAATTTTAAACAGTTTATCGCTAATGTTGCTACCGCCATTGAACATTTTGTACATGGAAATCATATCCCCCCTTAATCTCCTCACCTCCAATGTGAACATGTTTAAATTTAGTAGCCTTGTCTCGTAGCTCTGGTCCTCCATACCCCTAATTAGTTTGGTTGCCCTCCGCTGGACTTTTTCCAACTCAAGGACATCTTTTCTTAGTACTGGTGACCAGAACTGGACCGCGTACTCCAGATGAGGTCGAACCAATGATCTATAAAGTGGCAAAATTATAGACTTGTCCCTGCAATACATCCCCTTTTTAATACAGGACAAGACCCTGCTAGCTTTGTTTACAGCAGCCTGGCACTGCAAGCTACCTTTCTGTTTGTTGTCTACAATGACCCCCAAATCCCTCTCCATGCCTCACTTCCCCAGCGGCATACCCATAATTGTATAACCCATTTGTTTATTTTTAATTCCAAAGTACATTACTTTGCATTTATCGACATTAAACCTCATCTGCCACATTAATGCCCACTCCCCTATTTTATCCAGGTCCTCCTGTAATGTTATAATGTCTAAGTCCGTGCCTATTACCCTCCCACTTTTGGTGTCATCCGCAAACACGGAAATATCGCTGTTAACACCCTCCCCGATGTCATTAATAAATAAGTTGAACAATATGGGACCCAGCACAGAACCCTGAGGCACACCGCTCACAGCGGTGGCTCCCGGCATCCCCTTCTCTTCTGAGAAAGCCATGTCAACCTATGCAGCAAGACAAAAAGATAAAGAGCAAGACTAAAATTATTGTTTCTAAAACACAGGTCCAAGTTAGCAGAGGTCGACTCTTCTGGTCACTGACCAATACAGATAGACAGACAGAGCGAGAGAGAGAGAGACAGACAGAGATACAGAGAGACAGAGACAGACAAGAGAGAGACAGAGACACAGAGAGACAGACAAGAGAGACACAGAGAGACAGAGACAGACGAGAGAGAGACAGAGAGAGACAAGAGAGAGACAGGGACAGAGAGAGACAAGAGAGAGACAGGGACAGAGAGAGAGACAAGAGAGAGACAGGGACAGAGAGAGACAGGGACAGAGAGAGACAGGGACAGAGAGAGACAGGGACAGAGAGAGACAGGGACAGAGAGAGACAGGGACGGAAAGGAGATAATTACTTTGTTTTTGAAGCACTTCTCTATGTCCATATCGACTTTCTCAACAACAACTTCTCCCTTCAAGATGCTGAATACAACCAGGTTGGCATTGGGCGCCATGTCCGCAGACACAGAGAGAGGGATGTTAACAGAGCCATTCATTGCTGTAAGGAGAAAGCGCATTTAATTCATGCAGATACAGGATTAGAGAAAGTATGGTGCCAAACAAAATGTCATACCAGTTCTACTACTTTGAAGTCTATTTATCGATTGTATTAATTAAGCTTTCGCACAATGAACACATAAAACTACTTACAGCTGGTCAAATCAGCATCTTGGTGACCGGCGTGAATAATCTTCGATCTGGCCATGACCTAAGAGGAGGCAATAAATTGTATATAATAAAAGAACACTACAAAATTAGAAAGGTTTTTATTAGAAAGGTTTTTAGTTATACACAAAGATTAAATTGAAAAACAATCTAAATTAAATATTATATAACTAAGAAGCTTTCAGTCATTTCAAGCTAATGTACCTTGCTAGACAATAAAGTGCACCTGTAAAAAAAATAAAACGTAAAAAAAATACTGCAAAGCCCGATCAGTCTCATTTGCCTTCATGCCATTTCCATGAACCAGGGGCATTGCTTTTATTGTGAGAGACCTGGGGCGCCTAGAGGAGAATAATTAATTGCCAAATGGTGGGTGAAACCCAAATGCACTAAAAGTGTGTGTGTAGGGGGAGGAGGGGGGGTACCATCTGCAGCAGAAAGGGAGGCTTTGTATGGGTCTCCAAATCCAAATACCAACCCACAGGCCAATTTCGGCCCGTTACCAGTACCATCCAGCTCCATCTGTCAGATGCAGACCGCACAGCTGGTCCAGTCAGCGCCGGCAAGCTCCTTTTGGCCAGAGCTCTGGCCAAAAGGATGGATTAGTAAGGTCTGCACCAGACCATACTAATCAACCCCTAGATCACCAGGGATTGTGCAGGTAATAGGGGTTGCTTTTTTTTTTTTAAGTGTGTGCGTGTATTAGCCCAGGTTCACACGCTCTGTGACCTGTCAGTTTAGGTGCGATTTAGGGATTTGTGACAGGAATTTGAATTTTCCTGCAGTAGGAATCCCTAATGTGGCAGCAGTGGTCACCTATTTAAGTTAATAGTCACCCACTGCAAACATCCCAACTCAATATTCTCCCGCTATTAGATAGTGGCTCCCGGCCGCCCGGGAGAGAAACACTTCCTCCCGGAAAGGTTTAATCTGCTCGATCGAGCAGATGAAACCTTTCCCTGCGATCGTTTTTCTTTTTCTGACATCAGGAGCCGCAGCCCGACCGTCAGTCAGAAAAGAAAAAAAAAAGCATAAGAATGCATAGCTAGATTCCTATTGGCTATTGCACTTTGCAATAGCCAACTAGCTAATGCACCCGCCCACTGATGCTGTCAATCAGCAGGGGGACCTGAATTTTTCTATCAGATCCACTTCTGGTGATTGAAAGCAGCAGAGGGCGGGTACAATAGCTAGTTTGCTATAGGCTATTGCAAAGTGCAATAGCCCATAGGAATCTAGCTATGCATTCTTATGCCTTTTTTTATATATTTACAGTATTCTGACGACTGCAGCTGTCGGAATACTAAAATAAAAAAAAACCCTGCAGATAGCAAAGAAGCTATTGCTTCATGTGCCATCTACCATCATTTCAGGGGGGTGCTCTTTCCCAGCCCCCCCTAACCCCCCTCTGCGGATGGGGCGGGGGGGGAGGGCACCTCCCTGAAATGAGAGGGACACCTCCCTGAAACTGCTTCTTTCAGGTTGGGATCCCTGCCTACTGCATGTAAACGGCTGCACACTGCCTGTGATTAGCGTCCAAGGATAGTGATTGTTTTCCAGCTACATGGAAGCATATATAATAAAATGTTTCAGCTTAGGCACTGTGCCACAAGACTGTAGCAATATGGTGTTCACTGGCTATTCATTTTGCTATGGTGCCATGTGATTTCTAGCTAGGCCCCTGTGAAATACCCCCGTCCATGCAGACCTTTGACCATTTGCAACTCTATCCAAAACGAAATAAAGTTTTGGTTTTGAGTACATTTTAAAATAACTAATGTTTTCTAAAGAAATCTGTTTCTATACTATGCAAGAAACGTTTTATGAACTTCCATTCCATTTGCAAGTTAAAACACTGTTAAAAAATATACACAATGGCACAAAAAGAAGTTTAAAAATAATAATGATACAACAACAACAACAAAATAGACCTCTAATGAATTGCTACTGCGTACAATTATGCAATATCACAAGACAAAAAAGGTTCCGTTTCCCTTTCCCCATCATACTCACTAGATAATAGAATCTGACTGAAGTTGCTTTCTCTCCGACGCCATCCCGGCTCATGGCATACTGCATCTCAAAATTATTGCTCTGCCCACATTTTAATTCTCCTCGTATGCGCTTTGCCTGAATGAAGCTACCCGTTCGAGAGTAGAAACGGAAAGCCGTGTATTCAGCTGTCGGATAGTCTGTGTCCCTCCAGTCGGCATAATAACACTGATCGGGGTTCTTATAACTGATCTGTAGAAACAGAAAGATCATTTAGAAGCAGCCCGGAATTGTACTGAAAGTGGATATACCGACTTCGCCGCACACTGCGAGCTTCCCACGATGTGCAGTAGAAGCTGCAGCAAGTGAGATGGAGCCCGTCTACTTTCCCCGACTGGATGTCTATCATCTAGGTCTTTCAATCATGAAAGCTCACAATACAAGCGGGCTTTACCAAGAGTGCAAACACAGTCTGCCTAGAACACTCACTCCTCCAGACTGACACCCACCCATCAAAGGCATTTTAAGATTTTTATAAACCGGTTACAAGTTAAATGCCACTGATTGCATTAGGGCCAAGGGCAGTACTGAGGCACGTTGCCGTGATGTTTTCAGGAAGCTATGTACAGCACCCTGCCAACCCCTCCCACCAGCCATGATCTGCTGGCATTGCTTAGGGAAACTGAAGAGACCCAGCGATGACATCACTGAGTCTAAAAGAATGTATGTAATGAAAATAGATTGTAATTAAGGATTTCATTAGCATGTTGGGGGGGCAAGATATAGGAAGAATAAACTTCAGCTTTAAGTTTTACTGCAGGCGACTAAGGAAAGTCATCTCTACCTGCATACCACTTCCTTTTGAGGTTAGTGGGAGCATTTTCATCCCCAGTTTTGCAATTTGAAAACTTCCAGCACCAAACACAACCAGTGTCGGGATCTTTGCACCAACATAATATCAGTAATTTACTAACCCGGACTGTAAAGTTTGTTGCCACCATATCAGATGTGTCCATCCCATACTCTATTTTCCCATCAGAGTCAGTCTTCACAGTCCCAATCAGATTCTGGTTGAGCTCTATTTCAACGTCTTCGTTTGGAATTGGCTTTTCTTGCTCATCAACTAGTCGTGCCTGGACAAAAAAAAAAGACAAAATAAGCTGTGAACATTTCAACATATTAGGATTCAACATAAACAAGGGTTACTCCAGCTTATTAAAACACGTGTTGGCACTAAAGCAAGAAGGTCAAATAAGTAACTCTTTGAACTGTATTCTTAATTTCAATAGTTATGAGATTTTCCAAATGGTATAACAATCAAGTATAACCGGAATATATAAAACATGGAGGTATCACACAAAGCTGGAGTTTTTTGAGCATTCCATGGAGGGAGTAAACAGCAGAAGGCATTACGTATAACGATAGCAATCTGATACAGGGTTGTTTAGCATGCTGAATGCTCCTTCCTTAATTCCAGATTAACCTTGTATGAACGTGGATAGCCAAACAGAGATAAATACCTCACTCCGCTAACTGGGAGAAGAGGCAAAGTAGGATGGAGAAAAAGGCAAGTAGTGTTAGAAGAGGAAAAAGGGATAGACAGAAAAGGCGAGACAAAGGAAGGAGTTGGTCCATTCCTGGTGTAGGAGCAAAGGATGGGATTGTTCTATCAGATTTCAGAGTGTCAGCAGGCACTCATCAAAAGATTGCACCCACAAGTGTTGGATCCATGGGTTCCAAATTTGTTCAATGCGGAGGATCATGTCTGCCAGCCTCACCAAAAGTCACTTGTTGACAAAAAAGGTCCATTGGAGCCTGTGCTGTACTTCTGAGAATGGAAGTGTAGATGACTTCCATAATTTGGCCACTGTCGTATTCTTATTTCTTTAGGCCTATACAGGTTCTTGAAGAATCCAATAGGCTCAAAAGGCAAACGGTACACTATATGGTCAAAGTTTCAGGACAACTGATCACCACACCAACTATAAAGTCTGTAGCTATCCCTCCACAATGGATTCCAGTGAAGGGTACTGTTAAAGGAGAACTATGGGGTTAGGGATTTTCCCCATAGTTCTCCTTAGGGTAACGGGAGGACACAAACTAGCGTCCTCCCGTCACCCTAGGCTCAGTATGCCGCGAGCTCTAGCTTGCGGTACACTGAGACGCCGCAGTATACTGTGAGATGCAGCTTGCGGTATATTGAGACGCCGCAGCTGGAGCGGATCCCGACAATTATGCCTGGATCCGCCCAGCTGCGTGACAGCTGGCTCTGCCTATCGGAGCGGGAAGGGGGAATCCAGCCACTCCCCTGTCACGGCAGAGCACCGTGACAGGATCGAGAAGTGAGCGAACGCCGGTATGTGTTCACTCACTTCCCGATCTACTGAGCCGACCTGTGACAGTTTCACTGTCACAGGTCGGCCAGAACTATGAGGCTGAGTGCAAAGCACTCACCTCATAGTTATCCTTTAATGCTACAGAATGCATAAGACATTTTAGACAAGTGTGCACTTGTGGCAAGAGTTTGCCGAGAGCCCTTTGCTGTTCCAGCAGGACTGTGCCCCTGTAAACAAAGCTAGCTCCATAAAGACATGGTTTAAAGGAGTCTGGGGTGCAGTTTCCTGCACAGAGCCTTGACCTCAACCCCACTGAACACCTTTGGGATGAAATGGAATGCAGATTGTGAGCCAGATCATCTCATCCAACATCAGTTCCTGAATTCACAAATGCTTTTTTGGTTGAATGGGCGCACATTCCAACAGACACCCCAAAATCTTGTAGAAAGACTTCCCAGAAGACAAGAGACCGTTATGTCTGAAAAAGGGGAAGCCAACTCCAGATTAATGCCCATGGTTCTGAAATCAGATATCAAACATACTGTATATTTTCAGGTGTCCATTAAGGTTTAGCCATATAACAGTTTAGACTGCATTGGCGCAATCTCATGACTTCTAAAGTATGCTCACATACCCACATTTGAATATGGAGGAGCCGAGTGATTTGGGCAAAATTGATTTTGGGACTTGGGTGAAATTCTTAGGACACCCCCCCCCCCTATTTTTCATTAATGTAAAATGTGTTTTTTCCTTTGGAGTATTTAGATCCCATTCTTGTGTGCTGTGTTAAGGAGCTTGGAATCATGTGCACTGTGTCATGCATTAGCACATATTGCTATTCATTTTGAATTATCATGACCCCTGATATGCTACATTGTTGTAGCACTCATGTTCTGCATCACAAGAGTTTTTTGACTATTTTTTTTAACTCAAGTGTTCTTTGGATGTTTTCTCCCCCTTTTTTGTGTATAGAATTGTTTTTTTGTGTTGTGCCATTTTAAATTATATCCAGGTCCAGGATATTTGAAAAACTGAAACCCTCAGGAGGCATTAAACCGGCAAGGCAATTAACCCATAAAAGCCACCTTCTTTTTTCCTTTCTCCATTAAGTTCAATATAAAACCTTCGACCCAACGATGCAATTTTGCTGCAGTTTACAACGGTTGATGAAATTCAATTTTGCTCATCTCTAAAATTTGAACAGAAAAAGCAGTGGCCACATCAAAATCCTGTACAAACAAAGTAATTTGATAGCAAATTTTACCAAATTGGAGGTTTCCAGCCAGCCCTACATCAAGTGCCGGGACTGATGTCCTAGAACCCTCCACAAGTGATGTAGAATTTACTCACCACAATAGGATATTGAATACCCCGTTTGTAGTGCCGATTCATGGCACTGTAGTCAAAGTTAAGCCTTGCTGGTTGGGTGGTGACCCACACATAACGGGAATTTGAAACTTGGATTCCTATGGAAGATACAAGAAAATATTTTTTTCGATTTTCAGAACCTGTATGGGAAAATTAAACACTAATGACACACACGGAAATTATAATGAGTACATACAGTTGTGTGAAAAAGTGTTGGCCCCCTTCCTGATTTTTCATTGTTTTTCACGTTTGTGACACTTTAATGTTTCAGATCATCAAACAAATTTAAATATTAGACAAAAAATAAACACAAGTAAACACAACATGCAGTTTTTAAAGGGAGGTTTTTATTAAGGGAAAACAAAATCCAATACCACATGGCCCCGTGTGAAAATTTTTTTGCCCCCTAAACCTAATAACTGGTTGGGCCACCCTTCGCAGCAAGAACTGCAATCAAGCGTTTGCGATAACTTGCAATGAGTCTGTTACAGCGCTGTGCAGGAATTTTGCCCACTCATCTTTGCAAAATTGTTGTAATTCAGCCACATTGGAAGGTTTGAGCATGAACCGCCTTTTTAAAAAGGTCATGCCACAGCATCTCAATAGGATTCAAGTCAGGACTATGACTAGGCAAGTCCAAAGTCTTCATTTTGTTTTTCTTCAGTCATTCAGAGGTGGACTTGCTGGTTTGTTTTGGATCATTGTCCTGCTGCAGAACCCAAGTTCGCTCCAGCTTGAGGTCACGAACAAATGGCCACACATTATCCTTCAGGATTTTTTGGTAGACAGCAGAATTTATGGTTCCATTTAACACAGCAAGTCTTCCAAGTCCTGAAGCAGCAAAACAGCCCCAGACCATCACACTACCACCACCATATTTTACTGTTGGTATGATGTTCTTTTTCTCAAATGCGGTGTTACTCTTACGCCAGATGTCATGGGACTCACACCTTCCAAAAAGTCAACTTTTCCCTCGTCAGTCCACAGAGGATTTTCCCAAAAGTCTTGGGGATCATCAAGATGTTTTCTGGCATAACGGAGACGAGCTTTTATGTTCTTTTTGCTTAGCATCGATTTTCGTCTTGGAGCTCTGCCATAAAAACAGGAAGGGGGGGGCCAACACTTTTTCACACAACTGTATATGATAGTTACCTGTTCCATCCTCAGTAATTATAAACTCTAGTCGCACGAACATTTCCGTCAACCCCATGGAACGTCCAGACATGTCTATGGCACCGTTGTAAACCCCTTCACGACTGAGCTGTTGATGAACAAAAGAATAAAAACGACACATCCTCCCAGTCTATATATCTACATGCAACAAGTGCCAGCTTGGACATACACACACCATCCTGTCAGACCCATAGGATTTCTATGATACAGATTTATCATGAGGAGCATGTTAAATGAGCCAGCTTGAAGGTCAGAAGCCCATCATGCGTAGGGTTTACTCACCTCTCCTGTCATATTGGAGCAGACCTCTCCTTTCTCTCCGAGGCAGTTCTGGCGTCTGCCGTACAAACCGGACTGTTTACAATATAGCATCGTGACTTTGCCAGCCACTGGCTCACCATAGGTGTACCTGAGGTGAAGAAAAACAGCAGTCAAGTCAGAGATAGCTACCAGTTCCTTACCGCCAATCATAAAGAGTATAGGTATCCATGGGTTTTGTTCCAGTAGTGAACATGGCATGCAAAAGAAGGTTAACGACCCCTTTGATGCTCAACATTGTTGTATATATCTGGCTATGGTGCCATCCTACTAGAGCCTCAGTTAGTAGCAGAGTACACCTACAGCATGAAAACACACACACACACATATGTATAGCCTTCACTACACCATTTATTCTAGCGGAGCCCCTTATGGACATCATGAATGGATTTCATTTCACTCCAAATGTTACAGATATTGAATTCTGCAGAGAACCGCAGAAGAACACCCTTCTCTGTCCTCAGGAATGTTTAGCAGCCCACACCTGGCAAGGCGACAATGCCGCACAGTGCAAGATCATCTTCTCGCAAGATCTAGGCTACTCAACATTCTCCGAGATCTGGGTGGAAGGAAGGTGTCATATAGGCACCACGAGAGAAAGCTGGGAAAATGCCATATCATCATCTACCTTCCCCCAAAGGGGGTTTTTCCCCCCCTTTCCACCTCCACTAAGCAGACCTTATTGCCCGCTTCCCAGCAGGGATTTTTTTTCTTCACTTTCTGGTCCAAAGACACAATGGTAAGTAAGAAGAGATTTCTTTAAAGCAAAGTTGTCAATGAAACAGGATTACCATTGGGAGCTTTCCCCTCACCTCCAGTTCTTAGGAAAGCCCACATGTTGTAGTTTTCACATGACTTTCTTTACCAATAATAAAATGGGACATGAAGACCAATAGGGAGTTATAGCAATCAAAATCTGCCAGAGGTTCTAACCATTCCGCATGCTATGCATTCTGAAACAAAATCACACACATCAGTCCCGGCTTGGACTGAAGCACAGCCAGTATGGCCACTCCTTTACCACCCGCAAATACTTACATTGCAGAGATTGAGAACTTCAGAACACCTTGCAATGCAGAGATCGTGTCTGGGACATCCACGGCCACACTGAACCTGGGCAGCACTGAAAGTCACATGCACAAAATAAGCGCAATTAGCAATTTTTTATTATTTTTACCAACACAGAGAAGGCAATCTATAGTCTATAGTCAAACAATATTGCTCATGTTAAGTGCATTGAAAAGACAACTTTTTCTACTTTAATTTTGGAAAGAACAGGGAACTGTTGTGTACCCGGTAATTTTTCTTCTCCCAGTCTGTGCCATGTTAGAAGGATTTCCCTTGCCAAGGAGAATTTTTTTTAAAAAGGCAATAGGCAGTAGGGGGGCGAAGCATGTCAGTAGAAGGATGTGGGTGGATTGCCTCGGTCACTGCTGACAGAATAAGGTTTTTGTACGCATAGGATCAGCGGTACGCAGATTCACTACCTTTATATGTAGACCGTGTGGGGCAGGGGTGTCCAAACTTCGGTCCTCCAGCTGTGGTGGAACTACAAATCCCATGAGGCATTGCAGGATTCTCACAGCTACAGACATGACTATCGGAGAGAAATGCATCATGGGATTTGAAGTTTCGCCGCAGCTGGAGGGCCAGAGTTTGGACATTCCTGGTCACTGTGGGCAAATGGTGGAACCCAGAGGATGGGGAGACCGTGGTTGGTGGGAGGACACAGGACATCACAGCAGTTACAAGGAAATGTGTCAGGTTTAGATCATACTTGGGTATGTCGAAACGCAACAACAAAAATTGTTCTGTATTGCAGCACACCAATCATTCTATGTGGTGGCTGCATAAGTTTTTTGTTTTTTTTTTACTTCGTTTTCACCTGCTGATGTTGCCAGTAACACTTCCTGTCCTTGGGTGACAACACTCAATTACTGAACATTATCTGGAGAGGCAGCGCTACCACCCCCAAGATGCTCTCTTCCATTTTGGACTGCAGCACTCTTCTCCATAACATAGGGAGGAAGTGTCCTGTAGTTCAGAAAGAACTGTACAGGGCTGACAACACTGCTTGGGAATAGCAGAGGCAAGAGAGTACAGGTGGTTAGAAGGTCATTGGATTTGTTGCAGGACCAACAGGTTCTTTTTGCATTGAAATATAAAATGTAAAGGTTTCGTTACATCTGTTAACAGACCAAAATGGAACAAATAAGTTAACCACACTTGCTGCCCGGAGCAATTTCTTACATTCACACATTATTAAAAAACCACACACACATTTTTGGCTAGAAAACAGCTTCAGACCCCCAAATAATTATATATTTTCTGAAAGCGGAGGCTCTGTAGAATAAAAAGATGCTAGTGGCAATTTTTTATGTTGTACAGTATTTGCAGAAATGTTTGTCAAACAAGTATTTTAAGGATAAATTACACTAAAATGAAATTTAGTGCACAGAAACAGAATATAATGCCCAATTTTCTGGTAAAATGTAAAAGATGGGGTCACGCCGGGTAAATAGATACCAAACAAGCCTTAAAATTGCATGCGTCCGTGAAACCACAAAAAAAATTACACACACACTTCCCATAGGCGACACTTGAAACACTTTTATGGCTCATCAGTTTAGTGCCAACATTGATTGATGGGCAGGGCTTGAAAAATCTGCCTGCCCATCTGACGAGAGGATGCCAGAGCCCGACGAGTAGCCGGCCGGGAGCTTTACATTCAAGCGATCGGGCATCTCTAGAGACACCCGATCGCTTGCATTAGCAGCAGCTGTCACCAGTCCCAAGAGCCACTGTGCCCAGTGTGCCGGGACAGGCACGGCTGCTCTGTGACAGAAGATCATATGGGATATTGGTACACATTCTCCCTCTGAACTTCTCTACGTCCCCGAATGCAGGAAAGTGATCTATATAACATCACTTCCGCATTTAGCGGTCATTCCCAGCTACAGAAGCTGGGGAGAAGATCTCTGCTTCACCAGATTCTCTGGGGGGAGGGGGTAATTTTTTTTAACTTTACTGTTGGGGGCTTCAGGGAAAATATTAGGAGGTCTAAAATAGACTGATATTTCCCTTTTAAAATAGAAAAAGGAGATTGAGGACACAGTCCTCAGAGACACAGAGCCCTCAATCTTTCTGCAGCCCCTGTTATAAATGAACAGGAAGCCTCTACACTGAGTTTTCCTGTTCATTCATACCTTGTGGATATAGTGGGTTTACCATGTCCACGATCATGAATGAACAGGAGGGGATGTAGATCACTATTCATTCATACTTGGGGACATAGTAAACATACTCTTGCCTCAATTATTTACAAACACTCAGCGATCACTAACTGCTTGTACCCTCTCTCCATCCTGACTCACGGTCACAGGAGGCTGACTGAGCGGTGCAGAGAGGAGAGCTCGGTCTCCTGTGTCAGCTGACTCCTCTCCCACACCGCCGGCCTTCTGCGACAGCTGTCTCCGGGAAGAGAGCTCAGCCTCCTGCGACAAAACTGACAGCTATCTTCGCCCCCACACCGCTCCCCTAATTTGTCACAGGAGGCTGAGCGGTGCGGGAGGAGAGACGCTGGCCGCTCACATCGCTCCCCCCCCCTTCCCCCGCACCACTCAGCCTTCTGTGACAGTTTCTCTCCTTCCCCCTGGGCACTGTGCCAGAGGGGACATAGAGCAGCGCCCAGCAGGGAGGAGAGAAACCAGGGATGCACCGCTATTTCAGCCAAAAGATAGCACTTCGGCATCTTGCCAAAAGTGCCAATTACACCCGATATATTTCGGCGGCTGAAGTAGCAAAAAGGTCAAACATTACATTAAAAAGGACTATTACTAGCTATACTATGACCTGGATAAAAGGAGAGCCTTCACAGACATGCTTTAAAATCATTGATATAGTGATTTGCGGGGGCTTGGTGTGGCCACATTTGCCAGAGTCCGCGCAAAACAGTCTCTGACCCATCCCAATTGGCCCCACAGCACAAAGGAGTGTGGAATGCCCCTGCTGCATATAATTAGACATGGAGAGAGCTATGCGAGTGAAATTTCAGCACAATCTTGGCCGAACTTGATGTTATGAATTGTAGAATAGTTACCATATTCTTCCACTGTAAAATATTGTGACATGGAATAACTGGATTCTCTCTCAGCTATGACGCTGTAGGAACCGACAGGTGCATCTTTGATCAGCGGGAACTCCATTGACAACACCCCACGCTGCGTTTCTTGGTTTCGCCATTGCTTGATCCTGGTCCTTGAAGGATCCTAAAAGCAGAAGGAAGAGGTTATCAAGACTAGAATAGCCAAAAACCACTTCTCTGTGCAGTTATCGGTGCTGCATTAACTCTAGACCAGGGTTTCACAACCTTTGTTCTCCCACTTTACATCAGTCCTACCATCACAAAGGGTCAAGACACCCCTGAGGAAGCCAGAAGACACACAAGGGTTGAGAAAGAATGCTCTAGAATATCCGGAATATAAAACCACCTAATTATGACACAACACACACACACCCCTGGACAATGCACCTTCAAAAAACACCAACCAGCAATGGCATCTCCTATATGTCTATCTTGTCAAGTTACCTTTGAGACAAAAATATTTAATCCAACAACCTTATTCAATTTATAGAGAAAAAACACAAGCAAAGAAGCTGCAGGCATTGCGTTAAATATAGTTTTGAGTAAATATTAAAATCACTCACAGCAAGACAAGACCATGGGCTCATCTGAAGTATCAGTGCCACATGAAAGATGAACCCTGGAACCTCTTCCTGGCAGTCTGACTTAAGGAGGCTTGAGGAAGGGACTAAGCCTAGAAAAACCTCACATGTCTCAAAAGAAGCGTGTTACCCGAGGTCATCCAGGTTGCGATGGATGCTGCATGTGTTTTCTTAATCAGGTCCAGTGAGCAGACACAGGAAGAGGTTCTGGTGCTCATCTTTCATGCCACACCGTGGACATGTGACATGAGCCCATTGTCTTTACCTTGCTGCAAGTGGGAAAATGCCCTCCCCCC
>NW_017307853.1:39772-42953 GCF_000935625.1 Nanorana parkeri
CCCCCAAATGCATTAAAACTAAAATTTTTACATGCAGCCAAATGCCTGCACCCTTTTCTGCTTGCGTTTTCCTGTACCGGTTCAGATCCCCCACCCCACCTTGATCTCAGATGAGCTCCAGGACCAGTGTGTTACCCATTGATCTTATACATGGACTGCATGCATTGAAGGGCAAAAATCAGGTCTTGCATAGTATGGTGAGCTGCTTTTATGTTATTTATTCAAATGAGAGTTCTAGTACTTAAAGTCAACCTGACCTGCCCTAAAATATTTCTGAAGGCAACAGTTGTAAAGTGCAGGTGTCCTGTAGCAGCTGAAGTGTCTCGGTTTAATTAAAAACGAATTACAGTGTCCCTTTTGAGGTCCTTCAACCCTGGATTGTACATGGGGCCTCAGTTTATGCCCAAGTAAAGATTGAAGCACATGTATAGCCATAATATTGTAGCCCCTACCATCGTTAGTGTAGTGGCTACTAGAAATGTAGTGTTGCCAGAGCTGTAGTCGGCCTGGATGAATAATAGTTGGCATTTATCTGGTTAATTCCAGGTGTTCTTACATTGATAGTACCTGCCAGAGAGTTTGATCCTGTTGCAGTTTCGGACAGCTAATTGAGAGCATTACGAGTGTGTATGTGGCTCACCAGCTATTTACTGGTGGTTTCATGGCCAGTGGTGCATGCAGGGGGAAGTGCATACAGTATATACTCATGCTGGGGAATTGCCATATGATCAGTTCTGTCTTTGGTTGGAGTCTTAATCCAGCCTGGCCCCCGGGCATAGGTCTGGTGGAATGCTTCATTAGGCCTCAAGCCTGGAGGAGGCCTTATACTGATTGAGGAGAAGAACCAGTGAAGCTGCTTGAGGTGCCTAGGACTGAATGTACCTCAAGAGCAACTTTGATGTCTCGCCTACCGAAGATCTCATTGCCTATCCCTCTTCAGCTCTTTGCTCAAATACCCAGTATCTGTCTCTTTTTCTCATGATGTCCTAGGTCCTAAACCTCTCTTCCTGAAGTTCTACAGTAAAGTTCCGTCAGCATCATAGCTACAGTCTGGAATCTCAGCTTTATCGGTCGCCACAGAGGGCAGTAAGTGTTATTGGTGCAGCCAAGTTGCTAATACCGTAGACAGCCTATGGACGTACCTGGTTATCCAGTGGCTCCTTCAGGGGTTAGCGCTACAATATTAAGACTATACGGTATATGTGGAGGAGAGTGTTAGAACCTCTGAGTCTGTTGACTACATTTACTCTCCATTTGCCCTCTTGACCCGAGACAGAAAATCCAACATTTTATAGACATCACCAGAGCAAGAGGAGAGGGTAAATCCTCAAATGGAGGCACCTGTTCTAGTGACAAAATGTTCCCTCCATGTTGTAAAGACTTCCTCCCAATACCAGTTGCCTCTCCTGGTCAGGAAGTTTAACTATACATACACTGTAATCCTTGCTCCCTCTAGCACAGATTCCTGTGCCCCAGCTAAAGGTTTGCAAAATCCTACCATTTTCTTTAGAATGCAGCCAGTCCCCTGCCAGCACAGAGAACATTGCAGCGAGGACCCTTGCACCCTATGTGGAAGCAGCAGTCTCTATGCAGAGCATCAACACTCTCTGCACAGTCAGACTTCTAGCTCTGCAGTCAGCAAAGCTCATTCTTCCTGCTGATGGGAGAACTCTGGCTCGGACTCAGCAGGAGGTATCCTGCACCTCACACAGAGCAGAGGTCCCCATCTGTAACATGCTGGCAAGGGACAAGATTTTATACTCCGGAGGCAAAATGTTAAATAAACACTTTTCTGGTTATTTAAAAAAGTTCAGTAGTTTCTCCTTCTCTCCACGCTGTAAGCTGATGCATCTGGGAAAGATTTAAGGGCTTAGATACTTACCCGTAGGTAAACTGTGGGGAACTGAAAAAGAAGAGAAAAAAAATATATGTTTGAGGTATAGCATGATAACAAGTTATGTTAAAAAATATTTTTGGGTTATAACAATATTAACATAGTGGTGATTTAATTAAATCAGCTTTAGAAGGTTGGATCTCAGGAAACATTGAAGTCTATCCATCTCTATAGCCATCTCTATCTATCCATCTATCCATCTCTATAGCCATCTCTATCTATCTATCTATCTATCTATCTATCTATCTATCTATCTATCTATCTATCTATCTATCTATCTATCTATCCATCTATCCATCTCTATAGCCATCTCTATCCATCTATCCATCTCTATCTATCTATCCACCTCTATAGCCATCTCTATCCATCTATATCTATCTATCTATCTATCTATCTATCTATCTATCTATCTATCTATCTATCTATCCATCTCTATAGCCATCTCTATCCATCTCTATAGCCATCTCTATCCATCTATCCATCTCTATAGCCATCTCTATCTATCCATCTCTATAGCCATCTCTATCTATCTATCCATCTATCCATCTCTATAGCCATCTCTATCTATCTATCTATCTATCTATCTATCTATCTATCTATCTATCTATCTATCTATCCATCTCTATAGCCATCTCTATCCATCTATCCAGCTCTATATATCTATCCATCTATCCATCTCTATAGCCATCTCTATCCATCTATCCATCTCTATAGCCATCTCTATCCATCTATTCATCTCTATAGCCATCTCTATAGCCATCTCTATCTATCTATCCATCTATCCATCTCTATCTATCTATCTATCTATCTATCTATCTATCTATCTCTCCATCTCTATAGCCATCTCTATCTATCCATCTCTCCATCTATATAGCCATCTCTATCTATCCATCTCTCCATCTCTATAGCCATCTCTATCCATCTCTCCATCTCTATAGCCATCTCTAGCTATCTATCCATCTCTCCATCTCTATAGCCATCTCTCCAACTCTATAGCCATCTCTATCTATCTATCCATCTCTCCATCTCTATCCATCTCTCCATCTCTATAGCCATCTCTAGCTATCTATCCATCTCTCCATCTCTATAGCCATCTCTCCAACTCTATAGCCATCTCTATCTATCTATCTATCTATCCATCTCTCCATCTCTATAGCCATCTCGCCATCTCTATAGCCATCTCTCCATCTCTTTAGCCATCTCTCCATCTCTATAGCCATCTCTCCATCTCTATAGCCATCTCTCCATCTCTATAGCCATCTCTCCATCTCTATAGCCATCTCTCCA
>NW_017307853.1:43099-59831 GCF_000935625.1 Nanorana parkeri
GTCACTACGAGCACCCACCTGCATCTTGCGGGTCATTAATTCTGGTAAGGAGGGCAGCAATACATCTTCTGTTAGCCACAAGCATGACTCCCAAAGGCAGAAGCATGATGGGATGTGTAGCTTCCAAACTGTTGCAGTGCTGAGGTTGCCTACTCCATCTATAGAATGTCTCTAGAGCGCCAGCTAGAAATCTGGGGCTGCTGATATCACATCCAAGATAGCTTTTGGATGTCTACACAAGCTATCTATCTCTCTATCTACCTATCTTTCTCTATCTATCTATCTATCTATCTATCTATCTATCTATCTATCTATCTATCTATCTATCTATCTATCTATCTATCCATCTCTATAGCCATCTCTATCCATCTCTATAGCCATCTCTATCCATCTATCCATCTCTATAGCCATCTCTATCTATCCATCTCTATAGCCATCTCTATCTATCTATCCATCTATCCATCTCTATAGCCATCTCTATCTATCTATCTATCTATCCATCTCTATAGCCATCTCTATCCATCTATCCAGCTCTATCTATCTATCCATCTATCCATCTCTATAGCCATCTCTATCCATCTATCCATCTCTATAGCCATCTCTATCCATCTATTCATCTCTATAGCCATCTCTATAGCCATCTCTATCTATCTATCCATCTATCCATCTCTATCTATCTATCTATCTATCTATCTATCTATCTATCTCTCCATCTCTATAGCCATCTCTATCTATCCATCTCTCCATCTATATAGCCATCTCTATCTATCCATCTCTCCATCTCTATAGCCATCTCTATCCATCTCTCCATCTCTATAGCCATCTCTAGCTATCTATCCATCTCTCCATCTCTATAGCCATCTCTCCAACTCTATAGCCATCTCTATCTATCTATCCATCTCTCCATCTCTATCCATCTCTCCATCTCTATAGCCATCTCTAGCTATCTATCCATCTCTCCATCTCTATAGCCATCTCTCCAACTCTATAGCCATCTCTATCTATCTATCTATCTATCCATCTCTCCATCTCTATAGCCATCTCGCCATCTCTATAGCCATCTCTCCATCTCTTTAGCCATCTCTCCATCTCTATAGCCATCTCTCCATCTCTATAGCCATCTCTCCATCTCTATAGCCATCTCTCCATCTCTATAGCCATCTCTCCATCTCTATAGCCATCTCTCCAGCCATCTCTGTAGCCATCTCTCTAGCCATCTCTCCAGCCATCTCTCCAGCCATCTCTCCATCTCTATAGCCATCTCTCCATCTCTATAGCCATCTCTCTAGCCATGTCTCCAGCCATATCTCCATCTCTCTAGCCATCTCTCCATCTCTATAGCCATCTCTCCATCTCTATAGCCATCTCTCCAGCCATCTCTGTAGCCATCTCTCTAGCCATCTCTCCAGCCATCTCTCCAGCCATCTCTCCATCTCTATAGCCATCTCTCCATCTCTATAGCCATCTCTCTAGCCATGTCTCCATCTCTATAGCCATCTCTCTAGCCATCTCTCCATCTCTATAGCCATCTCTCCATCTCTATAGCCAGCTATCCATCTCTATAGCCAGCTATCCATCTCTATAGCCAACTCTCCATCTCTATAGCCATCTATCCATCTCTATAGCCATCTATCCATCTCTATAGCCAGCTCTCCATCTCTATAGCCATCTATCCATCTTTATAGCCATCTATCCATCTCTATAGCCATCTATCCATCTCTATAGCCATCTATCCATCTATCCATCTCCATCTCTCTATCTATCTATAAGCAGGCAATCGGTAGCTGGTACATAAGCCCCCTGGGAATAAGCAGTCTCTTGGGAACAGATCCCAAATCCAAGGGAGTAGTGGCAAACTACTGGCAAGTGTTTATTGGTGATATTTACAAGTCTCCACAGGTGCTGTACAGTGGTTCACAAAAAAACACTAACAAAATAAATCCTAGCCGTATCCCGGCACTAACTTCATAAACCAAAGTATAAGGCTTAATTCACACCAGAAAAAACATCACAACTGCGTGCGCCTGCGCAGTGGCACTTGCAATGCGTTTTTGTTCTGCACTAGAAAATGCTAATTAAGCATGTAGGTCACATCCTTTTCCTGTCAGAGCATTTCCTACACTTGTTTTGTTCGTTTGGGAGCATAGTCATGCTTTCTTTATATATGTTTGAGCAAAGGTGGACTCACCACATTGCTGTTTCTGTACCCTGTTCATCGCACCAAAATCAGGGTTCAACTTTTCACAAATCTCCCTCCACTTGGCCATCTTCTGACGATTGTTTTTATATTGGGGGATGTTTGATGTCGTACAGCAGAGGACAGTCCCGCACATATCTTATAAATTCCTCAGCATCCACACCTTCCATCTCTACTATCTCTCGCCACACTACAACCAGGAAGTCCCAGGATGATGACATTCAAATCTGAGTCATAATTTTTTTATGCGTTTGTGCATTTGCAATATGTTTTGATGCAGTTTGATGCAGTTAAAGTAGGACAAGCAGTACTTTTTCTGACTGCAGTTGAACTGACTGCAATGATGTGAATTAGGCAAAAGAAAGGCCATAGGAAAGCATTGTGATGTATTTTGACTGCAGCAGTCAAAATAAATGGACTGCATCTGGTGTGAACTAGCCCTAAGTCCTAACTAACAGGCTTGAGCAGGCCTACCGCTTGTCAGCCTCCACATACACCATTTGCTAGTTTTGTTACAAACCTTGCAGCTCTCTCAGACAGGACTTGTCTGATCCCCAGGCAGAGAGCTCTGAGTACAGGTTCGAGGTGAGCTTAGGCCCCATTCCCACTAAGCGACATACCTTTTGCAGCGGATCCACGTGGCCGGGATAGCGCAACTATCGGGGCGACGGTAGCGCAACCTCCACCGTCGTGTTCCATTGGAAAACCCCAAAAAATCCGCCAAAAAAAGGGTCCTGCTAGAGCGACATGGAGCTAAGACAGCTCCATTGAATAGCATTGGTCGGCGACTTCTTGCGATATCGCGCTTCAAAAATGTGCGATAAATCGCTTAGTGGGAATGGGGCCTTAATTGCCAGTGGAGTAAACCCTGCACTGGAGCCTGGATCAGCAATTCCTAAATGTATAGGAGAGGAACCTGGGAGACCTATAAACACACGCAAACACACACTAAAATTTGAATTTTTGTAATCTTAAAAAACAACCTGTGCTTTTCTCATGCAATTTCGGAACTAAGATTTCCAGTTTAGTCACTCACCTTCTCAGTCACAGGCTTAAGTTGAGAATTAAGGCAGATAATCCGCATATTCACTGCAAGAAGGGGGAAAAAAAATGAATTCGTACATACATACTAGCAAAATTGTGCGCATTCCAGAACAAACAGGGTTGGGGAGGCATTATGGGGCGGGGGAGGGGGCTACAGGCATAGCAGTGAGAGAAGGGTTTGGCGCATGTGGCATAGAGTTATTGGATCTCAAGGAAGGGGGGGTGCACCTCCTGCGAGGATAGAGCATAAGCAGGAGGGAGGAATGTTCACACATGGCTGAAAGAGGGTACAGGTATGGAGAAGGGGGTGGCACTGTGCAGTGTTGAGGAAGGGTTGATTTCTGCTGGGGTGGTACAAGTATGTCGGTAAAAAAAAAAAAAGGAGGTGAAGAAAAAATAAATGCTTTAGTGAGAGGAGGGATGGATACAGATAACTAATGTTAATATCTCTTTCATGGGCTCTGCAGGGCCAAATTTGGCATGGCAGGTACTTCATACACTTGTTACAGCAAGTCACCGTTTTGTGCCAAGGTACTGCACGGCTACTCCAGGCCCGGCACTTGGGTGATCACCAACCAAAGCTCAAAGTGCTCTCCTAGGAAGGCTTGCAATGCATGGGGCTTCACATACTCTATACTGAGTTTTTAAAAAGCAGCTTCCAAAGAAACAGATCTAAGGGGACTATCATTCAGTTCACCTCACAGCCATTGGACTCCTTATTGCTCTAAGTATGGCAGTGTTTGAGCCTGCAGAGCTTTGTTGCCCTGTAAATAGTCATGCTTGCACAGGGTCCAGCCATGCTAAACCACCATTTCAGTCTAAAGCTCAGTGTGTGCGCACGATAAAGATGCTGGTTTTGGGAGTCAACCCATTATGGTGGCACATCATGTGAACCTGTAATTATCAGATAACCAATAGTTAAGTGTTTTTTACCATGTTGGTGTATTCGTGGAGCATAAAGTGTTGCGATATAGAGCAATCTCCTTGCCAAGCTACAGTCAAAGTCTTACCTTGTAATCAGCACACTGGAAGTATGAAGGCAAGGAGACATCTTCTCCAATAATGGTTGTGTTCTTTCCTTCATGCTGCAATATCAGACTTACATCCAACTTTTCTGTGTTGCCCACAATGTTCACGCAGGCCTTTCCCGTCTCACCACTAAGCAAAGAGGCAGGTGAGCTCAGGACATATTGGCTATAAACAGAAGGGGAAATAAATATTGTAGTAAGAACGAGGGTGGATTATACAAAAGTTGACACATATTACTTACAAACTCCAGCCAAAATGTAGCAGTTGTAACCACAACAGATAATGGTGATCTTTATTTGATTTTATGAAACCCCTCCCCTATTTATTTTTATTAGATGCCACCAGGTCTGGTCAAACGTCAAGCCAACCAAAAACTGATCTCCCTTTTGTAATTCCAGTCTCTGCTTTTGCCCATGTTGCAGTTTAAGGTTCTCTGACCCTCCTCTAAAATGTTCCTTCTCACCCTGTTGTATTCTTTATGTGTTGCGGGTTTTTTGTTGGTTTTTTTTTTCTTTCCCTCTCGTAACAAGCAGCTCAACCATGCAAAGGATCATGGCTATACCTTCACTGCTGTTTACATTCCAGCAGTCTAGAGCTCTTTCTGTAGACCCAAACTTGAGCATCGCTGCATTCTACCGAGCCCAGCATTGCACTACCTGTGTGCACTTGCTTATCCAAGGGGCCAGTCCACTATGCCTTTGCTTTGCACCCATCCAATCAATACAGATCCTCTCCACTGGAGAAAACCTTATGTCAACTTAATACATGGAGAAACCTAGCAGCATGAAGGTGCCCGCCAAGCATTAAAGCGTGTGCAAAAAGTATGACAGTGGTCAGCATGTGCAGGAGAGACGTGCAGGGGGCAGCATGTACAGGGGGCAGCATGTACAGAAGCATGGTGTGGAGGGTATGACTGAGTCCAATATTTTCAGAACAGATGTGCACAAATTTTGGAGGGTAGTATGTGCAGGAGAGGAATTGACATGGGGCAGAATGTGCAGGAGAGAAGTGCGGTGTATATGACATGAGGCATTATAGGCAGGACAGGGAGGAGTACAGAGGAAGACATAGGGCAGTATGTGCAGGAGAGGAGTGCATAGGATTCGACATGGGGCATTATGTGCAGGGGAGGAGTGTGGGGAATGCGCCATAGGGCAATATGTGCATAGGGTAGGACGGCAGGCATTATGTTAAGAAAAGGTGTGCAGAGGGTATAACAGTGACTGTAGGGGGTATGAAGTCAGCTAGAACATGCAGGAGAGGAGTGCGGAGGTTATGGCAGGGGGCAGTATGTACGGCAAGACTGAGGGCAGTAATTTCAGGAGAGAAGTGCAGAGGTGTGCAGGAGTGTATGATGCAAAGTCAGCAAAGCTGTTTCCCTAAAGTAGACAGACAGGGGAAAAAAAAGTGCAGAGATAATGTTGAACACTTTCAGTAAATCAATCACAAGGATCATTTATGGATTTTAGGAGGGGCCCCACACCACAAAAGACACATAGGATTCCCACATCAGAGTCCCAACTTCCAGTGTCCACCACCGCACTGCTGCAGCAGCATGGCAGGAGGTAGAGCAGGTCTGGATGGAGGTGGGCTTCCTTCCTCTTCCAAAAGTTTGGAGTGGTCCTGGATGCATACGCTTCCACAGGGCTGGTGGCTGGCCCAATTGCGCCATAGAAACATGACGCTGTGCAAAAATGTCACAGTATTCCTGAGAAGGCAAGATGATATCACAGGATGCCACAACACGCAACACCCTTGTTGTGAAGGGCTGCTGCAGATTAAACAGGGATAGCAGCTCATGGTGACAATCTCTCCGCTTTGTTAATCAGGAGCAAACAGAAGGTAGAGTTCTTCTGATTACACAGGGAGGACTGTGCTCTTCCTGTGTAATCTGCAGGACTGAACTGTCAGTCCGACAACTCAGTCCTGTACAGTGCAAGGACACAGCTGTCCGTGCTTGCCTTCCAAAAACACAGCCCATTGCAACAGTATATTAATATGTAATATAATGCAGCACTGCATGCGATTTAACTTTTTATGTGCCGTACAGTTTATATTTTAGGGCAAGCTTTTGGGAGATCCACACCCTCCTTTCATTAGCATGTTGATTGGGGGAGGGTATGGGGGGATGACCATGAAAAGTATCATATAAAGCAGATAAACCATCTACAAAGATAAATGGTTAGTGAAGGTTTGGGGAAAAAGGGGGGGGTATACAGTGAGCCACATAAGGAGTAGAGAAAAAGTCAAACGAGGGGAGAATGGTCATAGAAGCATCAGATTTATAAAGACCAAGCTCAGTGATCTCTTGCGTCAGGTAAAATTATTCTTGGTTCAGATGTTTTCCTTTCCGATGGCTAGGTTCACATATCGGCGATCCCGGGAGCGCGCACAGCGATTGTCCCATTGATTTCAATAAAGTTATATCAGCGCAGCAATCAATGAGAAAAAAAAGGTACATTTACACGCTCAGTGCAGTTTTTTCAACCACAATTGTGCATGATTGCACGGGAGGTATCCCGCTCGATCCACCTAGCATGACTGAGGTGCCATTAGAAAATAATGGCAGCGCCAGAGCGATTTGGCGGTGGTGTGCGATTTTGTGACCGTGCGGCCATCTGTGCGATTTTGTGCACGTTGGCCACGTAGTCACGGATTGCCCTAGTACAGGGGTCAGCAACCTTAAACACTCAAAGAGCCATTAGGACCCGTTTCCCACAGAAAAGAAAACCCCGGGAACCACAAAACCCTTTTGACATCTAAAATGAAGATAACACGGCATATATCGTTTTTTTTTTTACCTTTATGCTATGTATAGCATGTATATAGGTATATGTGGGCTTAGTAACGCACCGGACTCTGGGCTTAGTAACACACTGGACTCTGGGCTTAGTAACACACTGGACTCTGGGCTTAGTAACGCTCTGGACTCTGGGCTTAGTAACGCTCAGGACTCTAGGCTCAGTAACGCTCAGGACTCTTGGCTTACCTGAGACCCCGCACAGCCCACTTGAGAGTGACCCCGCAGAGCACACCATAGATCCTGCACAGCCCATCTGAGATTCTCTATGGTGAGCTCTGCAGGGTCTCACATGGACTGGTTGCCGGGGTACCTTTCCCTGTACCTCCTCCCAACTCCTCCTACCTGCAGCTGCTGGGGCCCGGCCTCCTCCACCCCCTCCCCTGTCACCTTTGCCATGCCGCCCCTGGTACAGCTGATACTCATGTAAGAGGCTGCCCAGACCCCTCACAATGTCACTTCTATCTGACTCTGTGAGTGCGATCTCACATTCCACCCCAATCACAAAGTCGGATAGAAGTGACATTTCAGGACTGAACACCTGGACAGGGAGCCGCAGCAGAGGCATGAAAGAGCCACATGCGGCTCCGGAGCCACAGGTTGCTGACCCCTGCCCTAGTATGAACCTGGCCTCAATGGTTTTGGAATGCGGAGAGAAAAACATGAAAACATTCCTAACTTCTGCATGAACATGCAGAAAAATCATAATTAAACAGGATGGCACCTTAAGTCCCAGTTTAAATCCTCCTGTACATGGAAACCACCTGTTCAGTGAAATGCTTACATCCCAACTCTCACGTATCAAGTAAAAGGCATAGCAGCAGCCTTGGTTTATAAAGCCATCCAGACAACTGTACTCTGCTACATCTCAGGTACTCCTATCACTTATGGTGTGTCCCCTCTCTACCAATACCCAACATTTATTGTCAAGGTCAGATGATCACAGCTATAGTGCCTTCGAACCTTACTTGATGTTGTGTTTCTGGGCCAAGCAGAGTCACTTCCATCAGGGCGACAAGTACAGCCACCCAGATCACTTGTGCTAGTCTGCTGTTGGGCTTCTCTCTGTCCCACTCTACCGTGGTTTTTGGGTCCCCCCCCCCGCTCCTCTGGGGGGCCCAGGACCACAGCACACATAGTATCAGGATGGCGAGCGGGAGCAGACCAGGGAATGGCCGCTCCCTGACCTGCTCCGTGATCATTGAAGCATGAAGCTCTCGGCATTTCCTGCTTCAGGTGTCAAGGTGAGATGAAATGCCGGGTAAACAGATGAACATTCCCTTGCTTAATTGTCTGTGCTAGACGGCAGCAGAAACATCAGAGATGTAATAGACCCCTGAGGTCTCTATAAAGAGAACCAGTCACTGCCAAATGCAGTCAGGTATGGGGCTTGTTATCCCAGTTGTTGTTGTTGTTATTATTATTAATAAAAAAGGAATTAAAACCAACCCTGCCATCTGATTCTAATGAACATGTGCGCACAAGGCATGCATGTGTATGCAAACGGTGTGGGAGGGCGGTCTGGGGAGTTCTGACAAAAATAAACAGTGTGACGCTCTGGGATTGGTGCAACAGCACCGTGCATAGAAGCATACACCAGCAGCTGTGTGTTGTAGTGCAGCTGCTGGTGTGAATGCCGCCTAAATGGCGGACCGCGGTATGGATGCCGTTCTGTCCGGACCGCGATTTGAACCTTGGCTCCATGAAAATTTAGCTACCCTGTGTAGAATAGATGCCGAGCCCAAAGCGCACCCAGTGCCAGGATTCCGATGCAGAGCCCAAACCGCACCCTGTGCCAGGATTTCTGTGCCAGAAGAAACTGACACCCGTATGATACCGTGCCAGATTAGCATGACAGCTTTTGTTTAAAGGAAAGCTGTAACCCGCTAGCACAGGGTGGGTCATACTGGCGTCTGTTTCTTCTGGCATCGGAATCATTACACAGGGTGTAGTTTGGGCTTTGCATCTATTCTACGCATGGCAACTACCGGAGCAGGTTCCCATAAACCTTAGAAGCAGCTCATCACTGGACCTGAATGGAGGTGAAACACCTGAGGGTCAGTCCAGGCCTTCCTAGGCGAAAAAGACAAAAACACTGTTGTATATTTTTCTTAATGTAATGAATCTGTTGATACAGATAATAGTTTAAAGCGATCTGTATAATATTTACAATACTTCAGTGGACTGTGAAGGTAAACACAATTGTCTGCAGCACTTTGACCAAACATCACGAATGTGGGGTTCTGTTTACAACCCAACTTCAGCCAAAAACAGACAGAGAGAAGAAGAGATAATAGACTGGAGATAGAGAGATGATAGACAAAAGGGAGATGATAGAGTCTGGACGTGAGGAGATAGAGAGACTAGAGATAGAGAGGCAAAAAGGAACTCCCTCTCACTTCTGACCAGGACACAGGAAATCTCTTCATTGGCGTTTTTCTGTTGTAAATATTTTTTCTAAATGTAATAAATCTGTTAATGAAAGAAAATATTCTAAAAAGATCTGTAAATATTGACTATACTTCAGTGCTCTGTGAAGGTAAAACACAACTGTCTGCAGAATGTTTACCAAACATCACAAATGTGATATGAAGTTGGGATGTAAACAACTTCAATCAAAACAAAGAGAGGGATAGAATGGAAGGAGGATGATAGAGTCTGGACAAAGATGACAGATTGGAAGGGAGGGAGATGATAGAGAGTCTGGAGATGGGGAGATAGAAAGGAAAAATGATGGAGTGGAAGGGAATAGTAGGAGGGTAGATTTGCTATTTGTGTCCCCGGTAGGAAGATTCCCTCTCACATCTGGCCAGCACACAAGACATTTCTCCAATGGGGTTTTGTCAACGTCTGTTGAATATATTCCCTGTAATGACTCTGTTAATGCAGATAAAAATATATTTTAAATACATCTGTAAATAATTTACTAGGGATGCACCGAAACCAGTTTTTCAGTATCAAGTACCAATTCCCCCCCGCGGTACTCGCCAATGCCGGCATCCGTTGGCCCGGATTATCAGGGGCCAACACCGGCTTCACTTCCCTCGTGATACAGCGAGACAGCCTGGCTTCCCGATTGGCTAGGAAGCAGCTTCATTGGTTGCTAGACAGCCTGGCTGGACGTCTACCAACCAGACGTGCGCCGGCTTTCTTATTAAAGCTGGCTTCCTAGCCAATCAGAAAGCCAGGCGGCAAGGTTCACTTGTTGCTAGGCAGCCTGGCTTCCTGACCAATATGGGAGGCAGGTCATAACCTGCCGCCCGCCTTTTGATTGGCCAGGAAGTCTGCTCCATATACCCTCGTGGCACTGCCGGTCAGAGGGAGATCTCCCCCTGAACGGAACTTCCAGTATCGGGGGGAAGGTATCGGAGCATTTGGGAGAGTACGAGTACTCACCCAAATATTTGGTATCGACACTGATACTAGCATCGGCATATCCCTAATATTTATTATACCTCTGACGATGCTGTTGTACCACTGCTGTGTGCAAATAGGTGACACGAGAAGGAAAATCATCTGGTCTTGCATTTGAGCATGCTGCCCGGCTTCCTGATTGGTGAGGAAGCCAGGTTGCCTACAGATGGTGTGAACAAGGGGAGGGAGAGGGAAGGAATCAAATGAGGGTATTTTTGCTGCCTGTGTCCCCAGTATAGAGAGGAGTTCAGTCATGCACCAGTTCACCAATTGTCCAACTTTACACCAATTGGCTTTGTAGTTCTGGATGTGCCACGCCGAGCCGTTCATGTGCCCGGGTACACAGCTGTGTAAATATACACAACAACTCCATCACCCTCTAATAGAGCACACTCTGTACAAGTGTCCGAGACGTATAGATGGGCATCAGGAACATTTCTAAATAACTACACAATACATTTGTAGGAGGCGGTTTTAAATCAAGGACTTACAGGTGAAACTCGAATAATTAGAATATCGTGCAAAGTTCATTTATTTCACTAATGCAACTTAAAAGGTGAAACTAATATATGAGAGAGACTCATTACATGCAAAGCAAGATAATTCAAGCCGTGATTTGTCATCATTGTGATGATTATGGCTTACAGCTTATGAAAACCCCAAGAACCCCAAATCCACAACCTCAAAAAAGTAGATTATTACATGCAATCAATAAAACAAGGATTGCACATAGAACAATATCGGACCTCTGAAAAGTACAAGCATGCATATGTACTCAGTACTTGGTTTGGGCCCCTTTTGCAGCAATTACTTTTGCACGATATTCTAATTATTCGAGTTTCACCTGTAATTATTTGCATTTAAAGTAATGGATTTAAACAAAATACAGAACTATTTTTTTTTTCTAAATTTGCTTAAAGTGACACTAAACTCAGGAGTTTAATCTTAAAAATACTTTTAGGTACCCTAACTATGAACAACAATGTATCTTATTTTTGTTGAAGACATAAGTCCATCAGTCCAACCTATTGTGTGTGAAACAGTTAGAAAGAGGTACAGAGGTTTCTGCTTCCATAAGGAGGTTGCAATTGGCCTGGGGCAATTTCTATCTCAGTTCCACAAGCAGGCCTAAACGTCATACACTGCAATCAGCTGCACTCACTGTGTGTATTCTGACAGCAGCAGGAGCCAGCTGTCAGAATGTAATAGCCTCAGAGGGAGATTCATCCATACATGTTGTTTAGCATGGACGGAAGAACCTGCTAGATTATTTTCACTCAGAAAAAAAAAAAAATCTAATAGCATATGACCAGCTTTAGTTTACAGCACTACAAATTCACACAAAGGCTGGCGCAGACCTGAGTGATCCCGGGACCACACGATCGTGTGCACCTGTACACAGCAGTTGCTACACGGCCCCATTGATTTCAATGCGGTTACATCTGCGCAGCAATCACTTAAAAAAAGGTACATGTACCTTTTTTTGCGACACTTTTTTTTTTGTTGCCGCGATTGTGTTTGATCGTCGGGGCCGAATCGGAGTGGAAAACCGCACGATCTGCCCGGGGTGCCATTAGGAAAGAATAGCACCACCAGCACGATCAGTGGTGGTGGGACTGTGAGCGCACAGCAATCCACGCGTTTCATGCGCGATTGCCACGCGGTTACAGATCACGCAAGTGCGACCTTGGCCGAAAGCATCACACGTGTCATAACACACAGGAGCCCCTACTGCTAGTTCAGCTCAAAACTTTAACTCACAGCTCCGATCTCCCTCCAGCAACGAAGCCCAGGAGCAACAAGGCGCACAGGAGCCATCTCTCCCTCCAGAACATGATGTCAGCAGATGACTGACAATCTCCACACTGACTTGTGCAGCTCCTGGTGATTATATATGGCTGACACCCAGGGCTACGCACAGGGCGCCATTGGCAACAGGCGGCCAACACAGCCACGGCTCAGTAGGGAGAAGAGGAGCGGTACAGGCTCCAGCTTCTCCTAGGTTTTCCGCTGCTCTCCCCCACCTGTATTGGCAGAGGACTCTGTGTCCTCAATCTCTTTTTCTATTTCAAAAGGGAAATGGCAGGGGTCTATTTAGACCCTTAATATTTCCCCAAACCCCACCCCAACAGTAGAAATACATAATAAAAATTAATAAAAAAAACAAAAAGGGTAAAAACAACAAGGAGGGGGAACCAAAAGAAAAGATGGTAACCATGTAAGAATGATCACACAATATGGGTCAGGCTGGCCAAAGTTGAGACAAATCTTTGAAAAACATTGGCATGTTCTCAATCTGTGCCCGACACTCACTGACATTGTTGGCCCCCGTCCACTCCTGACAGCAAGAAGAGCTAAAAATGTAAAAGATCATTTAGTAAATTCCGAATATAGGCCAAGTAAAGATACTTCGTTCTTGTCAGGGTTACCAAAAATAAAAGGAATGTATTCCTGTGGTAAATGCCACATATGTCCATATGTGGAGAAAACTAAACATTTTCAAGACTCAGAGGGTATAAAGTCATATCAAATTACTCAATTTATCAATTGCAATACAGATAAAGTAATATATATGTTGGAATGTCCATGTAAAAAAGCATATGTTGGGAAAACAAAACGACAGTTACGTATACGTATAGGAGAACATTTAAGGGATATAAAAAATAAAGATATAGATAGCCCCATAGCAATACACTTTGCAGATTACCATAATTCTTCCCCAGGAGGCCTGAGGGTGAAGGGTATTTATGCCTTAAACCTGCCACCAAGAAGAGGAGACTTTGACAAAATACTCCTACAGAAAGAAAAAATGTGGGTGTACAGGCTGAATACCCTAATACCCGCAGGCCTAAACAACAAAATGAACCTGAATGTCTTTCTCTAAAAAGATGCACCCCAATATAATAACAATGTAAATATACCTTTACTCTCTTAGATATATAGATCAATCCAATCACTTACTCTTCCTCCACAGTGTTGCCCAATTAGACAATTACTTGGCAGTTTTTTATACCTAGATAGTGTTCGAATATGAATATCCCTGTCTGTTGAATGCTTTCGGTATGAAAGAATAGGCAGATGGTGTTTCTTATAAGTATGTAGCCCTCACTAACACGTTATCATTAAATATACATCTTGGATGCAATTACCTAGCAGGTGTGAAAGGGTTATTTAAGGCAACCATCCACCAGCCATCCACAAGGTTCTGACGAAGCTCCGATGGGCGGGGCGAAACGCCTCTACCCTTGAATGTATGATATACATACTATGTGACCCGCACAGACGGCAGCTCCCTTGAGGATTTCGTTCCCCGAACAACGGTGATGGAAGGATGTGTTATTTGAGTTATGAACCATACATAACTTCCCTACAGACATCCTGAAGTGGCAATGGACAAATCCAATACCTGCGGTAGCGCCTAACTACAGGCCTTCCTAAATCCAAAAAGAAGGGATACAGCATGAAATAGTCCTGTACAGGTCTCCACCTTGAACAATTCAATACCAGGATGAAATTACTGTTATCGGAATGTTAGAATAACTCATAAAATAAGGTGAACGATACATCAGAAGATAGATCAATGAACGAGGTCTGTATGTGGAGGTCAATGAACACATATTTGATACCATTGGATTCAACTATCCACAAGTCGCATTGATCACAGAGACTTCCTTTTTTCAATTATTAACAAACAGATACCACTCATAGTACCCCCTGATGTATCACCTGCAGAAAAAAACAGCTACATTTTAAAGTTGACCTGCAACACTTCTTCCGATCCAATATCACCGTCCACTAGGGGCATAATTATTGATAGGAACCAAGTGCTCAACAGGGAGTATTCCCCCTTTGAACCATGAAGGTTTCAGCTTTGCCGTAGACTGTGTGGGGCCCATAGGATGAATGAATGAGTGTTTGAGTGCTACGAACAACGCTGTTCTTTTATAAAATTATTGAGAAGTGGTTTTGATGGTGCGGTAATTGATGATTTTTGTTACAATAAAATGTATACTTTTATATAGAATTACTGGTCTCGGTCTATTTAGTAACCACTTTTTTCAGTGATCCTCACTTGGAACACTGCCTCCTCCTTTTGGCTATGCAATTTTTGGTTACATGACCTTGATGACCAGTTCCAATCATACACAAGGGGATTTACTTAGTAATATCGGATCTCCAGGGAATACATATGTTTCCCCTCTGATGGCGTCACCCGGTGTAGGCTGCACCCCTCTTATGACGGCACTGGGGGGAAAACTTATCAAAACTGGAGCAGACAAAATCTGGAGCAGATTTGCACTGCAACCAATCAGCTTCTCTCTCTCATTTTCAAATCTTACCTGAGCGAAAACGGAAGAGAGAAGCTAATTGGTTGCCATGGGCAACTGCTCCACATTCTGTCTGCTCTAGTTTTGATCAATGCCCCCGACTGTGTCTATGCATGTGCCCTGTTCACACCATATGGTGGGTAAAAATGCTGCCGCAATGCACGTCATCGCATTTTATTGGGTTGAATGAAGTGTCATTATGTGACATTTCAAAAGAGTTTAAAAAAAGGGATAAAAAAAAGTTTGTAACATCGCACCGTCCCTGCACAACCAGCACCAGCGTGCACACAATATAAGGAGCATAATGCATGCGGGCTGGTGTGAACAAGCCCATAGTTTTGCCCTTGACGCTAATGCTCTAAGGCTGGACGCACTGCTCTATCTCTTACGTTCAATCCCGCGGGCTGCACGAAAAAATTAGAGAAGATTCCTCCATCAACACTACAGTACAAGTGTGTTGATCGAGGAAACCTGCTGTTTACATAGTTACATAGTATTTGAGGTTGAATAAAGACATTAGTCCATCAAGTCCAACCTATTATGTTTGCATTGTATTCTGACAGCTCACTGGCTGCAGGCTCTTGTCGTACGAAGATTTTCCGTCCTGCTACTTCGATCAGCTGATTTGAGGGATGTCGGCCAAAAGGGTGCCGACAGCGGCACACACTGTGCGAATGTTCGCAGGGAGTGGGCACCCTAAGACTTGCCTTGTGCTGTCCTGAACAACCACAAACCCTTATTAGCGAATTGGGGCACAGTTACTAAATGAATGCATATGTTTTATACATGTATATACACGATCTATTAGAAGATCACATACATGGGTGGAGGAATTATTGCAGTGCACCTACTAATTATTCAAATGAAGCCTTCATGGGAAAAACAGTGGGGTTGTCATTGCTCACGGCATTCTAAAAACGCTAGCTGATGAAAGAAATATGCAGGTCAGGAGTGTCAGAAAAACAAGCTTCCTTATGGTGCTGCCATAAATAATTGGGTGCCCACAGGGCCAGCTTTTCCATTTCCATTTAAATAATTGGGTGCCCACAGGGCCAGCAATTCCATTTCCCTATGTTCACCAGTGTAAGGCAGAGGTACTAATTGGCTGCATCTCTTTTGAGCAGCCAATCAGTGCCTTAGTTTCCAAAGGAAGTGTGGAGCTTTTCATTCGCTCCTTTCAGAGGAAGGACCAGGGGAGGAACTACCGGCCGTGTAGCCGGTGCGGCTGCCGCAGGGCCAAGGCTGGGGGGGTACACTGACGGGGGAGGAGGACGGGGTCCAGCAGCAGCGGTCTGACGGTGGAGGAGGCCGGCTCATCAGTGGCGGTCCGGCAGCGGAAGAGGAGGCCGGGCTCCAGCAATGCCGTTCCTACAGTGGACGAGGCCGGGCCCCACCGCCTACTTGAAAGCCTGCAGAGCCAACCATTGAGCATCTCAGGTGGGCTGTGCGGGATCTATTGTGGGCTCTGCAGGGTCACTCTAAGGTGGGCTGTAGGAGGCCTCAGGTGGGCTCTGCGGGGCCTCAGGTGCGTCCTGAGTCCAGTGCGTTACTAAGCCCTGAGTCCAGTGCATTGCAAAGTCCTGAGACCAATTCATATACTGTTGTGCATTGCTGTATAATGTATTACTGGGATTTGTAGTCCCCCTACAGCTGCTGCCATTCTGCATCAGAGTGCAAGCTCCTCTGTACAGAGACTGATGTGACTGGCTCAGTGTTCCCTGTACAGCACTGCGGTATATGTCAGAGTTATATAAATGTATAATAATAGTGTATGACTGTGGGGGGACATTGGAGTTTAAGCTCCTCTGTACAGAGACTGATGTTGGGCTGACTGTTAGGGGGGTTGGTGGGCCAGTAAGATCCGCTCCCACCCCCCCCTCTTGGGAGGGGGGGGGGGGCCCAAAGCAAAATCTTTCACAG
>NW_017307853.1:60167-60941 GCF_000935625.1 Nanorana parkeri
CCCCCCCCCTCTGGGAGGGGGGGGGGGCCCAAGATAAAATCTTGCACCAGGGACCTTTGTTTCTTAGGTCCACCACTGGGAAGGACAAAGGTGACATTGACACGTGTGCTCTGATTGACAGCTTAGCTGTGCTGTATGAGAGACAAGACGGAGGCATGCAGTAATAATAGTATTATTGGGAATCTGGGTCTCTGGAGACAGACTGGAGCAGAAGTTTTGTTCATTATATACGTGTGAAAAACTCTTATTTGGCAGCAGATTCTGTAAACATTGGTAAAGGAACGGGTTGCTTGAAGCAGACAGAGTCATTGTAGTGTGGCTAATCCACTCTGCTTCTAGTCTATAATCTAGACATCTCTATAGAAAATGCAACAGCATACAAGACTAGGCCTGTAAAAGTCACGTCAACAATTACTTTTAAGCGACCCCGCTAAGTGCAGCAAACCATACAAAGACCACCCTGTTAGAGAAGAAGATAAATACTTTCCTTACTTCCTAAAACTTTGCCGTCCTGCATATCTGTCCACCCCTGGTATCTGACATTTCTGGTTATGTTGAATACCTAGTTCACTGCCAAATAGACATGTGCACCAGAAAAAAATTTGTTTCGTTTCGGTTTGATTCAGATTTAGCATTCGTTTTTCGGATTCAGGTCCGCAATTGAATTTGTTTCGGGATTCTGACAAAATTCGTTAGCGGTAGTCCGGTCGAAAATTTGGTTTATTGGACGAAATTTCGTTAGCAGCAAAGTGACATTAGAATTTTTTTTTTTTT
>NW_017307853.1:62930-67077 GCF_000935625.1 Nanorana parkeri
CCGAACCCGATGAAAACTCGCCGCAAAATGACATTCAGCCCGAATGTCAACAGATGGGCGGAGCGAGCCGTGACGTCACGACTCGCTCCGCCCATTTCACATTCTCAGCCGTCAATAACTACATAGCATTCGGAAACTCCAGGCTGAAGGTCATTTTGCGGTGAGTTTTCGTCGGGTTCGGGTGGTCGTCGTGCGGCGGGACTTTTTTTATTTCGGCGTGGGTCGTGCATCGTGAGTGACGTTGGATTACATCGATGGAGCCATATTTTTTTAAATTAAAGGAATAGTCAAAAATTGAGTCTTTGTTTTTTTGTTCAATTAAAGGATTTTATCTAAAAGTCTGGACTCTTTACTATTTGATTTAACCCTTTAGTGAATGGGTACGGGTACAAGTCCCCCTTACTCATTCACATGGGGGGCGGCATCTGGGTGCCCCCTTATTTAAAGGGGTACCCCAATGCAAATAAGCCCCCTTGCCCGCAGACCCCCACAACCACCGGGTCAGGGTTGTGGGGAAGAGGCCCTTATCCCCATCGGCACAGCGACACCCTCCAGGTGGGGGGAGGGGGGGGGGGGGCGCTCGATCGGGCCAGTGCTCGCATCAAGGGTCTGGTAGGACTGTTAGGGGGGACCCCACGTTTTTTCCACCATTTTTTGGGGCTGGGGTTTTAACCTTAAGGGTCTGGTATGGATGTTGGGGGAACCCCACGCACTTTTTTTGTGTTATAACTGGGGGGGGTCCCTCCTAACATTCCTACCAGACCTAAAGGGTCTGGTATCAATTGGGGGGGAACCTCACGCTTTTTTTTTTTTTTCATCTTCTGCAGACTGTAAACAAATAAAAGTTGATTTTTTTTTTTCCTAATGTCATTTTGCTGCAACGAAATTCGTCCAATAACGAATTCCATCCATAAAAGAATTTCGGCCGGACTACCGCTAACGAATTTCGAGAAATCGGGAATTCGGACTCGTTTGCATTTGTCTTAGCTGTAATTCGGAATTCAGATGCATCCGAATCTCCGAATTTCCGAAGATTCGTCCGAAACGAATTTCGGAACGAACCGAATCGCACATGTCTACTCACAACCTAAGGTCCCAATCTCACATACGTACACACAGAGCCAATCACCCTACCAGCAGGTCTTTGGAGTGTGGGAGGAAACCAGAGTACTCCAACCTGGTCACCCTGCCAGTAACACATTTCCGGTCCTAGGATGATAACAGTCACCTACTGCACTGTATCTATGGAGGAGCAGCATTGTCACCCTAGGAGAGGAGGTGTGTTAAGATTACAGAATACCTCCCCTTCTCAGCATATCCATAACACTGGAAGATATGGGGTTCTGTAGTCCACAGAAAATAGAGAAGGATGTTAACTGATAACAGGATAGCAGAGGCCAAGAACACAGGATGTTATCAGCCCACAAGATTTCTGGCTGGATGAACAGGTACAATACAGTGCCTTGCAAAAGTATTTAACCCCTTTGTGTTTTTCCTGTGTTATTGGCTTACAACCTGGAATTAAAATGTATATTTTTTTTTTACATGCACCCCAGACACCTTTCAGCTCCAACCCCAACCATTAGACACAGCTGTTAATTTGGACTAGAAATGGGAAGATCTCCGAGACCCAGATAAGCTTACTGTTATTCTCCTTTTGCTTGCCATGGTGCCACTGGACTCCATGTGATGGACACAACATACCTATAAATTTGTAGGTGCAAAATAATGTGACCCACAGTCATAAGGACAAAAAAAAACAAAAACAACCCTACACAATGCTAGGCGTTCTGTGTACATCACGTTGTGCAAGCCTCCCAGTAATCCATTTTCATTCCAGGTGTAATGCAATATACAGAAAAGCCACCAAAGGGGTGTATACTCTTACACATTTGAGCAGCTAAAAGAAATCACTTCCAATGGTCCATTTACCAGGCCAAAGGGAGCAAAATAAAAAGGATGTTTTATAGTTCGGGCTCACATACACTTTTAGCCCTCATTCACACTAGAAAAGGCCGGCACGTACAGCTCCGTGCTGCGTGCATGGCCATATCGGGCAGCTCCCGGGAAGGACAGGTGCTGCATGTGATTAGTACACAGCCCCCGTACGCCGCCCTACTCTCACCCCAGTGCAGGTCTGTACGGGTGCGGTTGTCGCGGCTCGGACGCCCATCCTGTTAACGTACGAGCACGGACACCAGAAGCCGCACAGACGTGCAGGGCGGGTGAGCATAGGGCGGCGTACGGCTACATACTCCCATAGAGAAGGACAGGAGCTGCGTACTAATCACACGCAGTACCGGCCCTTCCCGGGAGCTGCCCGATACAGCCGTACACGCAGCACGGAGCTGTACGGCACGCACGGCCTTTTCTAGTGTGAATGAGGGCTAAGGGCTCGTTCATAATAAAACAGTTTCACCCTGTGGTTAGTGTCTGCTGGTTGGCAGCGGTGAGCCACGTTGCCTTTACATTGCACCACAGTGACTTCCAGTGGCATGCAGTGCACTTTGTAAAAATGCACTATGCCCGCATTTACCGCAGCCCATGAGACCCACGTTGTGGTGTGAATGGGACACACATAAAACAATGGTGTTCTATGTGCCCTCGTGGTGACTGGCGTTGGTCCGGTGCCAAAAAAAACCAAAAACACTTGTCAGTGCTGTATGCGTGAACAAGCCCCAATAGGGAAACAAGCGTATGAACAGCGATCAGGGTGGAAACGGTTTCCTGAAATTCATTTTGGCATAATTTTTGGTTTATTTGCAGTACATATACCATTAACAAATCTGTAGGTTCTTCTAATGTTTATCTGTATGTAGTGTACTGTGCTGAAACGAACACTAATACAGGATAAGTCAACTAATGTGAAACTTCTAACGCGTCTCTTCCAGTAGGAGGCAACTTTGGCACTCCAACTGTCCGTGCACCTACAAATCCTCTGAGTCATTGCAAGACTGACAACCACAGGCATGACTCCCAGAGGCAGAGACATGATGAAATTTGTAGTTTTCCCGAGTCGGAGTGCTGATGTTGCTCTATTCCAAAGACTTGTGCCAAAATAAGCAAGTTAGCAGGAGCCTGTGACTGACCGCTTAAGAGTGGAGCTGTCCAGCTGTCTGGTGCTGAAAGCAGAAGACTGAAAGATGGAGTACATGCTGATAACCAAAGTGACTATAAACTCAGGAGTTAAATCTTAAAAATACATTCAAGAACCTGAACTATTAACAACATATCTGATTTGTGTATCACTCGGCCGTAGAGCCTCCAATCATCTCTGAATTGGTGCCGACACTGTCCTTCCTTCTGGAGGGGGGATACTTGTGTTCCCTATGGTCCCTGTGTGTGTTATAAAGTAGACACCGCTCCAAGCTCGCTCCCGGGATGGACTACAATTTCAGGTTCAGTTTACTAATTTGTATAGAGATTGTAGTCCATCGCAGGAGTGAGCTTGGATCGGTGTCTACTTTATAACACACACAGGGACCATAGGGAACAAAAGTAGCCCCCCTCCAGAAGGACAGAGTCAGCCCCAATTCAGAGATGATTGGAGGATCTACAGCCGAGTGATACAGAAATACCAGAACCAGAAATTTTTCCCGAAAGGGGATCCCACCATTGTTTCAAAATTTGAGCACACAAAAAGTGTTTTATCGTAGAAAATATTTAAATATATTAACATTGCACATAACAAAAAATGTATATCAAAAACAAACACATTTCTGCTGAGGAATACTTAATTCTCCTGGAGTTGAAGTTACAGGATCCAGATAGTTCTTTCGTCCGGCATAGCGGGTTTCTGTAATGAATGCAGTGAGTTTCAGGAGATAATAACCTTATCTCAGCTTTGTTGTTCGCTGTAGGAACAGGCCTTTGCTGAACAGCTGTTTCAATTAGTTTCCAGGTTAGGCTTCAATCGGAAGAGAGATCCTGTGTGGCCGAATCCAATGGTATATGGATATAATTCATATACAGTGGTGCACAGGTAGATTTATCTTTTTTTAGAACTTCGAAATCCTGTGATATCTCCAATCAAAATAAAAAAAAATATATTTCTAGCTATACGTTGGAAGCAGGAGAGTCATGGTGGCTAGCGGCCGTAGCAGTCACATACAAAGCACCTGGCCTATGACTCGTTTCACCCCCTACC
>NW_017307853.1:67097-67444 GCF_000935625.1 Nanorana parkeri
TGTTCTGTTATTAGGTACAACAGGGGACCCCCATTGTAATTAAATTAAAGCTTTATTGATTTAACAATATATGTTCAAAACCTTCCCACCCCGCATTATATATTACATGATACACAAATACACACTTTTAATAGTACTTGAATGTATTTTTAGGATTTAACTCCCAGGTTTAGGGTCATTTAATGAAGGGGCTCGCCTTAGCAGGAGAGCCTTATCTATACGTTTGGTGCTCTGAAATTTTGTGATTGACAGCTACAGATCCCAACATGTATTCTGTAGGCATGCACGGCTTCTCCTTCGGACCCACAACCCCCCCTTCCTTCACTGAATATCACCAACACAATTCT
>NW_017307853.1:67470-74024 GCF_000935625.1 Nanorana parkeri
TTTGGCCGCTTTATTAAGGAAATTGGAACAGGGGGGATTTTTTGATCCCCCCCCCCCAGTGCCGGCATTCCGGGAGAACCAACTGAAGTTCTGCAAATATTTGACAATTCTAATGGAAACTTTCTAATACACAAACGTAGCAGGATGTAGCCGGGGTGGGGTTTTATGACGTCACATGGCAACTTCTGCTTAAGCCCACCATACGTTAGTAGATCTAAAAGGAGATTCTACAATCCTAACAGCTATGTAGTGCCCGATTGGATGCAGATTGAACGGATTGTTTAGGTTGGTCCTCATATTATATAGTTTTTAGTAAATCTATAGTTGATTGCACAAAGATTGGAACATTGTGACCTTTATAGACAGAATTCTTAAATTGATCTCATTCCATGATATTTTTTGCAATGCCTTCTTGTGAGAAAGACTTGAAGTCCAAAAGAAAAACGCATTTGCTGAATGCTCCAGTTCTCATACTGAACAGCATCTGAAGTCAAGAATAATTCTGTAGCCAATTTGAGGCGGCTATAGTATTATGAAAAATAGAGAAGCTTTTTTAAAATTCCAATAAAAGATGGCAGTATGACCAGGGCCAGATTTACTCTGCTGCCCCAAGGCCAGATCCCTCAATGCACCCCCTACCTGATAACTTTCCCCCCCCCCCATGGAGAATGGCAGACCTTCAGGCTGCATACAAGTGATCTCGGCGACATTGCCAGGATCACTTGTACAAAACAAGCAGCGGCTTCCCCGCTGTACATTGAGCTCTGCTTGCCCAAAGCCGGGCTAAAATGTAAAAGACAACTACCCGCCCAGCGCCCGAAACTGCATGTCCCGGGCATTGGGAGATAGGAATTCCACACCCCTGCTGCCCCTCGGCCAGGCCTTGTGGAAAATCCGGCCCCGAGTATGACCATTTGCATATCGGAGTGATGCAACACGTCACTTCCGGTGTGATAGTAATGTCAGAAGTGTGAGTAAATACCTCCAAAGAGCAGGAAATACCTGGTGGCCACCAGAACTGATGTCCCAATTGAAAGATTCTCATCTATTTCCTTTTTATTGTGGTTTATTTGTCCTGGTGACGGTTAGAGAACATTTGAGGGTGAATGTCGCCCAAAGGGGCACAGTCCGCAATAAAAACCTGACGGGTGTCCTAATCCCTCTCCACTATCCAGTATTAGAAGAGCAGTTCTCCAATCCTATTCATAAAATGAGAAGATGGTTGTGTAGGATGCGAGCTTTAATTTGAAAGGATAAAAATGATTGAAGGAAAAACACAAGAGGCTGCAGTACTGTTGACTTTATTTTCAGATGTTTACACAAGTTAGAGTTTTTGTTTTTCAACTGAAATCAGGGTAACATTGCACAGAGAGCGAATGCAGCGTACGGGTGCAGCAAAAGTGATCCAGCATCATCGAACAAGTTCAGCATTTTCATTTCAGGGTACGACAAGATCTTGTTAGCAGCTTCTGCACGGGGGAGAAATAAAATTGGGTTAAAACTACCAAGTGATATGCATCCCTACTGGTAATACAAGCCGGTTTATAAAAGTGAAGGAAGAACAGGACCACTCAATAGGCTTTTTTATACACTGAGTGGCCAGATTATTATGACCACCCCATCAGTACTTTGTTGGGCCACGAGATGGTGAAAGGTGATGCGAGGAATCTGACACGGCACTGTTGCCCTTCTGTTGTCTTGTACCAGTCTTGCCACTCTCCGTTCTGCCCTAACATTGACTAGTCGCTGACGCCCACAATTTGCACGTTCAGACCCAGATTTTCGGCTGACAGTCCGGTCTTTAAACACTTTAACAGCTGCTCTTGAACATTTAACGAATTCTGCTGTTTTGCTGATACTCGCTCCATGGCTCCGAGCACCAACAATCATCCCACGTTCAAAGGCTGTTAAATCGTGTTGTTTCCCCGTATCTTCAGAAACAAATCACTTCTACTGTCGTGGTAAACAACCTGCTTCCCTATTTATACTGGTCTGGCCCTCTAGCAACTTCAGCGCCAAATTATAGCTAATTTGCCTACAAACGTCAGGTGGTCATAATAATCTGGCCACTCAGTGTATATATACTAACCATTAAGTCTGTTAGACACTTTTAGCAAAGCCTTGGTACGGGGCACCCACTGAACTCAAGTTCAACCCAACCACCATTTTTTTTTTTTTTATAGTAAATGAAGTGTCCTAGTTACAAATATAACAGATGCCATTGCCCACTTGAATGTGCATGGTTTGGGGAGGTCGAACAAGCATGAGCACTGCATGTGTCATGGTTTGGGGAGGTCGAACAAGCATGAGCACTGCATGTGTCAAACACTCGATCTGCAATTAGTAGAAAGTAGCTCACACTCCTGGTTGATTCTCAGTCAATCTTCTTTATTGACCATGATTGTGTCACATTGTAAAGCGACGTTTCGGAACCTTGTGGTCCCTTCTTCAGGCACCCAAAGAGTGATCACCCACAAAACAAGTGCAGATGCCTGATCTGCACATATACATCCCAGGGTCAATAGCGCATGTAGTAAAAGATTGTTAAAGTGACTGTCAGTTAAAAAACAAATAAAACTGATCAAGGGTATAAAAAAGTGCAAACGGCTAGAGGTGCCTGAACATATCTGCAGCTGCTTTCATTGTCACATTCTGCCCAAATGCCAGGCCTTTCTCATCAGGCAAAACACCGGCACTTCCTGGTAGTGCCAAAGCTTGCCTGCTCACACCCACTCCCACATTTGTATTGGCCTACCACTACTACCTCACTGGCCAATAGGATGTAAAGTTACCTCTACATGCCTGCACTTTATATCCGTCAGATTTTATTTTTGGCTCTTACAGTAGGAAAAGCACTTTAAGAACTGCCCTAGAGACAACCCATTTCAAAGTCAAACTGTGTTCAGGCGTTTCCAGTGGAGGGTATGGTTCCAAAGATGTTTTAGACAATTTCATGCTTGTGGGAACAGTTTGGGAAAGAGTCTTTTCTGTTCCAGCATGACTGTGCCCTTGTGCATAAAGCCACCTCCATAAAGACATGGTTTGACTAGTTTGATGTGGTGCAACATGTGTGGCTTCCAGAGCCCTGACCTCGTTCCTTATGGAGACCTTTGGGATGAATTAGAACACCGATAAGAAAATCTTGCTCACAATCCAACAATACCCGACCTCAGACATGCTCTTTTGGCTAAATAGGCACATATTCCCCACAGACGCACACCAAAATCCTGTGGCAAGCACATTCTAGTTCCTTACAATGTTCTCATAAGATAAACCGCATAGGAGGTGGATTAGAGAATGCCCTATTGTAGTTGGACAAACATCCAAGAGAAAAATTCTCACCTTGTTTCCTGGTAATAATGTCGGAGTGATAACCAGCATGAAATGCGACCATTCCCATTACAAAAATATAAAACAGCAAGACTTATAACCAAATGTCGAGAGATGAATAGTTTATAAGGCTGTATGCACCAAGCATCTCTTGAATCAGGCTCAGAAGCAAAGACCATTTTGCATTGTTCATTTAAACCCATTTCAGGTCTTGTAAATTCTTTGAAGCAATGCATTGTGGGATATGATTAGCAAAGGTTATGTTTGGACCACAGCCAATGCCATGTTACAAAAACACACTGGCATCCTTACTAGTGAGCAAGCCAATTCTTTTTTCCCTCTCAAGTCTTATGACTTCCACACACCGTTATAATATCTACTGTATATAATAAGTAGAAGGGGTCCTATAATAGGTTGATTCAACACTCCTGAAACATGAGACATTCAGGCAAATCCAACTATAGAGAATACTCATTAAACCCAAACTCTGAGCCAATTGGTTCTATAGTATTGTATGCGATGGCATGAAGAAGTATGACCAAAGAGTTTTCTCTTTTGTCTAATAACTCATATTGAATTGAGTCTCCCTTTGCCCAATTGAATTGTGTCTCCATTTACTCAAATACACTGAAATGTGTTACCCCTTTACTCAACTATTCCTATGAATTTTGTCCCCCTTTCCCTAATACCACATACTGAATTGTGTCCCCCTTTACCCTAAATACAATCTTTCGTCACTGGAATAAGAGTCGAGGGGGAAACTTCCAATGGGGATAATGGAAATGATCCTCGCTTTGTAGAGATGTTATATCTCTTCCTGCCAGCCCCTCCTACCAGCTGTGATCTACTACATTGCATAGACATCACTGGGTCTATAATAAGATATAGAATGAGCGTATGAAGGTTTTATTTCAAAACAAAAACTTTCATTAGCTTCTTTGGTCTAAGGGGGACAGGAATTAAAAAGGTTAAGCTTCAGGTTTAAAAAAAGTGTGAAACAAGGTCTGTAAATCATATGACCTGGCTAGTCAGGACGATTACCGTCTCTTACGTCATCTTACTGGACAGAGCAGATGATGCCGATCTATTTGTCCAATGAGCTAGGCAAGAGGCAACATGGGAAGCAAAATACCAGAAGACACACGTCACACTATGTCACCTGTCTGGCTGTGTATTCTTGCCAAATCAGTATGAACCCCAAAAACATGTTGGCTGCGTCTATGCTGTCCGCTGAACCCTGAATGTAATTAAGACTTATCTGAACTATTTAACAAATCATGGTGCTTCAATTTACACCACAAAACTAGGATGGCAAAGGAGATCCCCTGGGATGTAGAGGTTGCCTGTCCTAGGTCAGATCACCTGTAATGACTTTCACATCCTAATTGGCCAGCCACACCAAGAGGACAAAGCTTGGAGGGCCCAGTGCTTTTTTTTTATTCCCCTCATTTCCAGAATTACTTCGGAGATGCTCTGACATCAAGCTTAGTGGAGATTTTGAACAGATAGTGTGGTAGCTCTCTACTGCATGGTGGAGCCCCTACAAGGTCATTACAATGGTAGCTCTACTGTAAGGGTGGTTCAGTATTCATTAAAAAAAAAAAAAGAGACAACACGGGTGCATATTGAGGATAAATGGGCAAGTGTGCTTTGGGTGGTGTTAATGTGTGAAAAATGTGCTCATGCCCATAGTTGTTAGCCTTTGTGTGCACACGTACTGGTGGGCTCAATGGTGCCAGTCTGCCTATTTAAACCAGCATGGACTAAGCCATTGCTAACTTGTCTTCAACTCATTCCGGTTTCCCTGCGACCCAACCTGCGACTTGATTCCCAAAGAAGACTCCCCTGGCTTGGGATCTTGATGCCACTTCTGTTTCTCAGTGTCTGACCTTGTGAACTTGCCAGGTAGCGACCCTGATCTGGTTATCATTTGGTACCGTTTCGTCTGGCTGTCAACCTAGGCATGTGTTTCTTATTCTGCTTCCGCTACCTATTCCAGTATTCTGCTACATTCAATATACCATCTAAACCTGCTATAACCAGTCACACATGGGCATCTGTACAGACTTAGTCTGACCTGCATTCTAGGCACTTGTGCGTGCCTGGGTCATCACTTTTTTTTTTGGAGACTTTCACAAGGTGTGCAAGTGTAGCCTTCCACAGCTCAACTGTCTCTAGGCAGTACGTGACATCTACTCCCTGGTGGAGCCTCTACAAGATCCCTGGGAGAGTTCAGCTTATGTGGAGTGAGGATAAGAGCACCATATGTTCTGACCGGTCCAGATATTTTCTCATATTAAAAACGGACTATAAAGAGTTAACCACCAACATGTTTCAAGGGTTAAATATGAATCCCTCTTCATTAGGGTTTAAGATTGATCATGCATGAGAACTCTGGATGGTAATCCTCAGTTTTTAATGCTTAGCAAATCATCATTTTATTCCACATGGCTGTGCAGTGTGGCAGAGATAAAAAAATCAGAAGACTTCCTGACTGGAATTACAAATCCTTTAGCAGACACAGTAACATCATGAATATGGATTTGAACGACATCTAACCTTTACCTGGAATTCCATGTTTTTTACCAAGTTAAGTCAAATGGAATGCTTTCCAGTCAAACTGCAGCACGAGTTTCTGAGCCGAAACCAGAGCTAGTCTCACTCCCGGTTTTGATGGGGCTTACCTTGTTGATAGTAGTCATAAGCTACAGCAGAGCTTTTCTTCACGTTCAGCACCCTCTCACCCATTAATACTCTGAATGTAAAAGAGATCGGCTCTTTATTAGTCATGAACCTTTATGACCGAGCCAGACCCCTCCTACACCTTTGACAAGTCTCTGCCCAATGGAGGCTTAGTCCCAAATTTTCATCACAGCAGGCTGAGTCTCCTCCCCCATGAGTGCGCCCTTGGGGATGGTCATTTAGGTCCAGTGTGAAAGAGGAGGTGGGTCCTGAGCGCGGGAGGGTCCCTTCTTCCATTGGGTACTAGTGCCTGGACAGCTAAGCCCCTATTGGAGAGGTGCAATACAATCTCCAGCTTGTGACTGCCATGCGACCCTTAGTGGGAAGACTAGCAAATATATATACCCCAATCCAGACTAACCTCAGACAATAAGCATTAGCTCTGATGAAGGGGGGATACTCCGCTTTCTTGTTTGACTATTGAATGCCATCATTGCTCATCCAAATTGTTAGTACTTTGTATGATTTTCTTACACACAAAC
>NW_017307853.1:74247-75847 GCF_000935625.1 Nanorana parkeri
CCACCTGCCCTCCCTCCACATTCCCCAGAACAGAGATCTACTTATTTGGCCTGTGATTTTTATTGCCCAGCACTAGTGAGTTCCAAATCACCTCTAAGCCTTTTATAGCTGTCCCCAATTAAAAGGCATGTCACCAGGCACTCATCTGTCAGTGGACAAGTTGATAAACACAAAAGCAGGTCTGGTAGAGGTAATGACCCAGGTGACCCCGCATTCACCCGAAAGTCATAAACCTGAGTTACAATATCAGCTGCATTTCATAATTTGGAATAGGGCAGTGATATTGAAATATAAAAAAAGTTTGTTCCTCCTGCTTTCCCTCCCCAGCCATGGGGGCCAGCTCTGTGACACCACCTAAAGGGCTAATAAAAGATGCTGCCAAGGCAACTATTCTAGGCTCTTGTTTTGATAAGCCATCAGGTAAGGAACTCCAGCAACATCAAGAAGTGTTATCACAGAAGAGTTCCCCTTTAATCTCTGGACATCATCTGCTGAAAGCTTGCTTGAAGGAGAGCCCTGCAGACTTCTCTTTTGCTTATTGGACTCTGAACTCTGTCAGAATGCCTAAAACCAGGACTGTTAGATATTATGATATATCTATATCATTATACCATCTATCGATAGATATATTTTTTATTAAAGGACGATCCTAAAAATCATTAGAGCTTATAAATAAGCTTTAATACAAACTTAAAGTATCCTTGCCTCTGAAGGGCGCTACTGTATAGTGAAACCTGTCTTATTCCTGTCTGAGAGGACAGCACCATCATAGGCATTGTTTAAGCGTTTTAAATTGTCGCAGCACTTGCTGGGCACGTTCTGTTTTTCCATTAAAAAACACATGGTGGCAGCGAACGTTTGTGGGTAAAGGGTTAACTGCGGAGTTACCCAACACTGGTGACGATCGCTTTCAGTCTGCTGGCCTGAGATGGTGTCCCATGAGCTGGGAAATCTCTGTGCAGGGCGAGATGGAGAGTGGTATCACCACGTCCTTGTCACACCACACTCGGTTCATAACATCGTATGGTCACGTGTGATTGACGTACAGTGGGTTTGGGCCGGGTGTACATCACACATTTGATTTTCTGAGTTCTGGTCCCATAGACTTTCATTGAGCTCCAAGTTAAGAGTTTGTAAAGTTGGAAAATGAAGACTGATTGGTTAGCGCACTCTGGGGGAAGGTGTGTGGGGTATGAAGAGGCCGGTGCGTAGCTCCTTTTCTTATTAGACCGAGGTTTCTAACCGTATAATAAAACGAGCAGTTAGTCCTTGCAGTGCATGGGGTAGCCCCACTGCAAGGGTTAGTTTATCTAAAACCTGGCGTTCAAGGCCCTGTTTAGTTGGATTCCTTTAGGCCCTTCTCACTAGAACCTTGATGGTTAAACAGTCCACGGGGCATCAATAGAAATTATTACAGTTTGTCTTTTTTAGAAAGCATCCACAGCCCGAGTATAAACACCCATCCCCCTACCAGCATGCTGCAGAGAAGGTCCCGTACTCTCTGTAGGGAAGGCAGAGTTCTCTCCCCAAAAGGTCTACCCACCTTCCTACCCCCCATCCTCCACCATGAGCTTTGCTGATTGGAGGGCTATAGCTTAGA
>NW_017307853.1:75937-91735 GCF_000935625.1 Nanorana parkeri
TTCCCCTTCTAATTTTTAAAGCATCATAAGCAATTTAAGGGCAAAATAGGTTAAAGTGTTCTGACAATTTTATACTCGTGAACCTCAGAGCCGGCTTCTTCTTAGACCGGCCCCTGGAGCCCCTCTTCCTCCTCCTCTGCAGTGGTCTACGGTCCTGGAAAATCTTCACATTCTATACACCGGGGGGGATTTATCAAAACTGGAGCAGATGTGCACGGCAACCAATCAGCTCCTGTCTCATTTTCAAATCTTACCTGAGCAAACTGAAGATAGAAGCTGATTGGTTGCTATGCGCAACTGCTCCAGTTTAGACTTGAGGATGCAGAGGAACATTCCAGAAGGAGACAGGCTTCAGAGAACAGAGAAGCAGGATCAGCAGGTTCTGGCGGGGGAGTACAACTTTTTTAGCAACTCGACTAAAGAGCAGTTAACCCTTGTAGTGCAGGGGTTTCCCCACCGCAAGGGTTAATAAAATGTTTGCCCGGAGTTCTTGAATGTGCTGTTCAGCTAAAAAGAGTTGTCACTCACACACCTTCTTGCAGAGGCGGTCACCCACAAAAAAACTCACCTGTCTCAGGGACCAGAAATCTGGGTGGTATCCAGACAGCATCCTTATCTTGATCATTGTCATGCCGGCGGCTTTCCGCTTTCCACGATAGCTAAAGACAATAAATAAAATATAGTCAACATTGCCTCATGAGGCTTGTAGTTCCACAGCTGCAGTGCAGAGGCTGATGTACTGTAAGACTGATTACAGGGCATTAGTGATGTCTCTGCCCAATGGTGCCTCTCCCCCCCCAAGATGTGAATATATACAAGAATGGTTTTTAAAGGCACCAAAAATCACACAGCTGATGAGTTCCAATAGTTTTAGCTTGCTTCTGATTGGATCCTGTTTATTAGTAGGGAATGGAACGGTCAACGGCATCTAGGTTTGACAACTAGCAGCCATGTAAAGTGTTTGGCTGGTAGCGGTCAAAAGGAGACTCTTGATCAACATATCCTTAGCCTGGGGCATTGCGCCGAGGTACGTTAATATACTGTTGGCTAGTAGTGTTGCGGCACAGTTGGTACGCGGCATGATTTTGTTCATCAACAAAGCCATGTGATCAGCACACGAGTGCCAACGAGCCATTTGATCCCTCCGTCATTAAAGCCTTCACATATACGCGTCTCCACACTTGGGTTTTGTCTGGCTTGGCTTCTTAGGTCTTAGAGGAGAACTATGGGGTCAGGGCTTTTCCCCATTGTTCTCCTAAGGGTAACTGGAGGACACAAACTAGCGTCCTCCCGTCACCCTAAGCTCAGTATACCGTGAGCTGTAGCTGAGACGGATCCTGACATTACTGTCGAGATCCACCCAGCTGCGGGATTGACAGCTGGCTCTGCCCATCTAGGAGGCAGAGCCAGCTGTGCCCGCCCCCTACCGCCGTCCGTCAGCGCTGGAGGATCGGAGCAGGGGGGGGATCCCTGCAGGGAGCCGTGAGTGACAGGCTCTCTGCAGGGATAGATCGAGAAGTGAGCGAGCGACGCTATGTGTTCGCTCACTTCCCGATCTATTGAGCCGACGTGTGGCAGTTTCATTGTCACAGGTCGGCTAGAACTATAAGGCTGAGTGATTTTCACTCGCCTCATAATTCTCCTTAAAGGCCCATTTTATACTAGAGGCTGGTCTGAAAAGTGCTTCGGGTCCCTACAAGGTTTTGCAACTTTAACTGGTTTGTTATATTCAGGTCGGTTGTCAGCAAGCACCTTCACGCCAGCAAGAGGCACAGCTGCATCCCCCGTTTCCTACTAAAGGTCAAGTGGACAAGAAAAAAGGGAGTGTTCACTGCCAGGTCCAAGTTGCATATTCGCGATCAATATACAGGGATCCCAACCTGAAAAAAAAGTAATTTCAGTGAGGTGCCCTCTGTCCAATCTGCAGGGTGGAGGATGGAAAAGAGTAGCCCCTGAAATGATGGCAGATCGCACAGGAAGCAAATAGCTTCTTTGCTATCTGCAGGGTTTTTTGGGGGGGTTGGGGGTTTAGTATTCTGACAGCTGCTGCACACACACACACACTAGCTAGATCGTTATTGGCTATATCAATTTGCAATAGCCGACTAGCTATTGTACCCGCCCACTGCTACTGTCAATCAGCAGAGGAGGACCTGCTGGAGAACTTTATTCAAGTCCATCTCTGATGATTGACAGCAGCAGTGGGCGGGTGCAATAGCTAGTCTATCGGCTATTGCAAATTGAAATAGCAAATAGAAGACTAGCTATTCATCGCTATGCCTTTTTATTTTCTCTAACGGACGGCAGCCGCGATGTCAGAAAAACAAAAAACAAAACAAAAACCAGGCACCCAAAAAACAGAAAGCAGGGAAAGGTTTACTCTGCTAGACAGAAGACAATGTTTCCCTCCCGAGCAGCCACCATCTAATAGCAGGAGACAGCCGAGATACAAACTTCATCTTGAATAATTCTCCATCGTCCCCACATCAAAACGTTGTCAATAGACTGCTAGTGTTCCGACTTCTCTCTACTGCAAGACCCGCGAGTGCCTGTATACCTACTTTGGAGATGGGCAGAGATCGATTAATCTTTTTCTCTTTCCCCCTTTACCATTAGAGCCTCCCATCTGGAGATACTGAACCATCTTTGCCTCGCTTCCCTAGAGTGCCCCCAAGTGGAAGTGGGATTACATACCTGAGATTGGCAGTCATGTTGAAAGCCTTAGTCACTCCATTCAGGCAGGTATTGGAGGCGGTGGACAAGGATAGGGAGAAAGCAGAGTTGTCTTTCGGTATCGGGATATTGTATTTGATTACGGTCTGAAAGGAACAAACAAAAAAACCCAATTTGTTAAATAACACCTGCCACAGCAGTTAAGCAGATATTGGGAATTCCATAGCCCATGTCTGATTTACTTTAAAACAAATGAAATTGTGTCGGTAACATTTTATAAAGTTATCTTGCATTAACAAAAATGTATATATAGATTATAACACACACACACACACTTTGAGATATTCAAAACATAGTTTACGAATTCTTTCCTGCACATGTGTTAAAATTCAGCATCTTAGAAACTTATGCACAGCAGTTTCATTCCAGCAGCTGCAAGACGCATTACAAAGTGACGAGTCACGAAGCTGCAACGAGAGCAGTTGTCTATTTTTCTGGATAGGGGCCACATTTTCTGAAATGACTGCCGTAGCGGCCCTTCCGTATGTTCGTCATCCTGTAGCAAACTACGGCCCCTTCTAAATTCTCTAAACCATCGGAAGATAGTTGCTCGCGATGGTGCTTCATCACCAAATGCAGTGTAACTAGGCCCGGATTCCCCACAAGGCCACTGAGGCCCGGCCTCGGGGCGGCAGGGCGCAGAGGGGCGGCAGCGGTGTCCTTGTGGGGAAGTTGCCCTCTCTACATTCAGTCCTATGTACATTTTATTATAATCTCTACTTACCTATTACACCTTCAAAACCATTTTAAACCACCTTAAGCCCTCATTCACACAGGAATCGACCCGCACGTACAGCTCCATGCACAGCCGTACCGAGTAGCTCCCGGGAAGGCCAGGTGCTGCGTGCAATTACTACCCACCCTTCTCTATGGGACTACAACACTCTACGCCCACCTCAAGTGAAGGTCCGTAAGGGTGCGTGTCTCCTCGCTCGGACGCAGACAGGTACCATGAGCATAAGGGGGTGTACGGCCGCGTAGTCCCATAGAGAAGGACGGGGGCTGCGTAGTAATCACACGCAGCACCTATCCTTCCCGGGAGCTGCTCGGTACGCCCCTGCATGCAGCACAGAGCTGTACGTGCCATGTACAGCAGCTTTGCAAAAGCAGCGAGAGCCTGGAGACCGACAACCGTGTCCTAGCAGACGGAGACATAAATTGTTAGGATAACTCAACTTCTTAAACCTCTTTCACAGCCAGATTGAAAATGAACTGTGATCCATAATTACCGATGTAGAGGGGAACCCTCCATGAGCGTTCTGCTGCCGAGTGAGCCACAGGGACATCTGAGCCATTGTTGCCAGGACTTTTTCAGATACAGGGGGCGCTACGGTTGATTTCGGTTTATTGGACCCCAATGCCGGCATTGCCGGGGTAGTCGGTTTAACATTCGCTTGAATCATGCTTAGTAACATGTAAGCCGTGAGCTGCACCTCAGCTGAGTTATATATAGGAAAGAAGAATGGAACTGGCCGCAATGTAGGCATGTCTTCTCTTTCCCAGTGTATTGTGCCATCTGCAAAGAAAAAAGGTCAGTGTAAGTGTAAAGACAATTGGGAAGTTTGGGCATATTTATAAAACAAGTTCAATTTGACATTTCACTAATTATATATATAATTCACTGAAGGAGAGTCTTCCTGCATGCATTTTAAAATGGCAACTTGATTCCCCACCAGTGAATGTTTAGCGACAGTCACCTGAACTGCTTCATAAAAATATTCTCTACACAGTGAAAGCTCTTATTTTATTCTGTATTTGGCTGTGAGTGAAATATCCTACAGATCTATTTCTGCTAAGTTGGGTCTGAATTTTTTTTTTTTTTTTTAAAAAGGAGAACTATGAGGGGAGGGCTTTTCACTCATAGTTCTCCTGTTCTCTCTCCTCAGATCAGCTCAGTAGATCGGGAGGTGAGCGAACACATACCGGCGTTCGCTCACCTCTCGATCCTGAACATTTTTCTTTAACATTATTGCTTTTATTTTTTTATTTTTTTTACCTTCACAAAAAGGAAAAAACTGAGCACACATTGTAAATAACTGGGGACACATAGTACTAACACTGGAGCGATCAGATGAGGTGTGTGCTGCACAGAGGCTCGGTAAATGATCCCAGATATCACACATTTACAGATCCATTGCTCAACCACGCACACAGCCGCTGTCATCCTAAAACTGATAGGACGACAACGGCAGCTCTCCTCCCCGCTTGGCTGCTCTCTCATGCTGCTTGATCATCGCGATAGAGCAGCTCCCTCCTCTGCCGGCCATTTCTACTTGGATCCCCGCTGCCTCAGCCCATACAAGTGGGGGAAGAGCAGCAGGGATCCATAGAGACACACGGAGAAGATGCCTGTGGCCGGTGCGGGGGTGCACCGAATTTTTGTTAATATCGGTCATCACCGACTTATTAGCCGCTGATGATAGCCATTATATTTAAAGGGGACCTTCAGGGGAACCGTTCCAATATAAGCTCATGGTCGCTTTCGCTTATAGCAGAAGGTAAATGCCACCAATGTATGGCATACTGACCTGGCAGTCTGGGAACAGTTTTGTTCCGCCGTATGCCATATGTCGGTGACAGAGAAAGGGTTAAGATAAATACATTTTTTTGCCCCCTCCCCTAAACCAACACATCCCACTTGTCTCTAGGGATAGTTTTCATCCCGTGCTACAAAGCCTCTCTCTTGGCCATGCCTGCACATTAGAGTGCTGATGACTTCAATGGAGCTCTAATACGCAGGCATGGCCAGGAGAAAGGGGATTGTCAGTGCGGGATGTCAAACACAGTAGGCCACGGGCATTGGATCTTGCCAAGTATGCATCTGTTGAAGGGGAGGGTGGGTTTGTTAGGTCAGGGGAGGAAAAAGAAAAAAAACCACAACCACACACTCTGCTCATCCCAAGCTTTTACATGCTGAAGAACCATTAAGCTCTCAATGCCAAAAACTTCACCTTTAACTATGGCTTTCTTCATGAGTTTTGCCATCAGAGGATCTCTGTATTCTGGGAGACCAGCCAGTGTGAAGGCGTACAGCATGAGGACTTCATCACCAGTTTTTTGCTTTGTTTTTGATGCATTTTTCAGACACCCCATAGCTCCGTCCAGCAGCGTTTTCTGGAAGACAAATGGAAAACCTTAGTGTGCAATAGGCTTTTAGCCATTAATAGACCGATGCAGAATGTGGCTGGCCAGTCACGATAGAAAGAAGATGGCTAGAACAACCAAATTAAAGCGTATCTAATGAGGAGACGTCTTTTAGCTTTGGATAGAGTAGGAAGAGTTTCAAACATGTCAGCTTTTTATTGCGGCTCGTGTCCCTTCTGCGGCCAAAAGGTAGATTTGTATTGTAGGAGATTTAGGACTCCAGAGTGGATTAGAACGAGAGGCCCAAAATCTAAAACTTTTTATAGAGGCAGCTCTCCATCCACATGGGGATCCCCTCGGGTCTTTGTTTTGAATTGGATGGTTTCTTACCCCCAAGCTGTATTTGGATTCGAGAAGTGAAATTGCAACATATGCCGTGTAGTGGATGGAACTGTTTGTGTCCTGGAAAAAAAAAAAATGCAAGTTACATACATTAGGTAGAGTTAGTTTACAGTTTTTTTTCCTCAACTATCGTTGGAAGCTACAGCTTCTTGTATGCAAAATATTAATATAGTTATATAATCCATGGACTGCATTTACCATTTTTTTGTTAGCCACTTAAAGCTGAACTCTAGTCAAGGAGCCAATTACAGATGAAATGCATACATGAGAGCTGTTGTATGAGATGTTGTATCTTTGTCCATCCAGTCTTGAGATTTATATAGAATGAAGTCTATAACTGCATGCCATTTGGTGTATAATAAATAAAATATATATATTACACATACACACATCATATACATATACACACACATATCACTATGTAATATATTCTAGCAATCTGTTTTATACACTTAGTACTAGTTTTTTTTTTGCTTTTTAAGCCCTAAAACATCTAAATCACAGTGATCAGTTCTACACACATCTGTCATCAGTTTGCAATTAGCATGCCTGTCACCAATTTTTCACACATTTATACAAACTATTCTTTCAAGCACGTATGTACAGACTTGTTTCCATTTAACCTACATTGAAGCAACCCATTTTTTGCATATTTATCAATATTTATCCATAAATTTGCACTCATTCATAACTATGAATCCATAGATATGGTCCATATACACTCATCACTAGTTTCTGCTTAGTATACACTATAGATATTTTATTTCCTACTCCCATCTTCATCCCCCACACACACACTTGTAGTTATTCATGTCATGTACACACACCACACACACACACACTACACACACACACTTCCATTCAGTATACATCACAATGCATTGTTTTATACATATTTGTCATAATTCTTTTATATACACTTCTAGCTATTTGTTTTAAATCCAGGAGAAGTGTCACTAGTTTCTGTGGAGCATGCATTACATTTGTAAAAGTTATTTGTTCCCTAAAATATTTGTCACTAGTTTCCATCTAGCATGCATCACACGCACAAATATCTTAAGAGTTTTTAGCTGGCCAAAGCACTATGGGGTTAATTTATAAAAGTTCAGCCAGGCATATGCCGTTCGAATGGCACTAGTGCTCCTAGATGGTGTTGATTATAGGAACTTCTATACACCAGGTGGAACGTTTATAAAAATGAATCCCTATATATATGCGCAAGGACAACTTGTTCTATATACAGAATTATTTTTTATACATGCCATATAGTGTACACACACAATTGCCAAAAGTATTGGGACACCTTTACACGCACATGAACTTTAATGGCATCCCAGTCTTAGTCTGTAGGGTTCAGTATTGGGTTGGCCGCCCTTTGCCGCTATAACACCTTTAACTCTTCTAGGAAGGTGTCCACAAGGTTTAGGAGTGTGTCTATGGGAATATTGAACCATTTGTGAGGTCAGGTACTGATGTTGGACAAGAAGGCCGGGCTCACAGTCTCCACTCCAATTCATCCCAAAGGTGTTCTATTGGGTTGAGGTCAGGACTGTGTGCAGGCCAGTCAAGTTCCTCCACGTCTTTATGGACCTTGCTTTGTGCACTGGTGCTCAGTCATGTTGGAACAGGAAGGGGCCATCCCCAAACTGTTCCCACAAAGTTGGGAGCATAAAATTGTCCAAAATGTCTTGACGGTATACTTAGAAGCCGCAGCCGGTACGGATCCCGACAATTCTGTCTGGATCCACCCACCTGTGTGAGTGACAGCTGGCTCTGCCTATCTAGAGGCAGAGCCAGCTGTACCCGCCCCCTCCCTTGTCCGTTCCGCCAGTCAGCGATGGGGGATCAGAGCAGGGAGGGGGGAAATCCCTGCAGGGAGCCGTGAATGACAGTTACGGCTCACTGCACGGATAGATCGAGAAGTGAGCGAGCGCCGGTATGTGTTCGCTCACTTCCCGATCTACTGAGCCGACCTGCGACAGCTTCATTGTCACAGGTCGGCTCAGATTATGAGGCTGAGTGAAAAATCACTCACCTCATAATTCTCCTTTAATGATTTGTACAATCTTGTTGCTGTGTTTATGCTTTGAATGGAATCTGTGCATTTGATTACACCCTTCCTGGTGAAGTAGTGGTTACTACACCTAAATATCTACAGTATTGTATATGATAGAATCATATGCACATGATGATTAACCCCAAGTAGTGGTGGGAAGAGTCCTATTTGATTCACGTAGAACGGTTTGCTGGTCTAATTTTATTACTTCTGAAGGAAGTTTGCAATGTTTTTTATGAAAACACATTTTAAGGTTTTACCTTTTATTACCTATTGGATCTTCAGTGGAATCTACTCGAGTCTAGCTTATCCATGCAATGCAAAAATAAAGGGTTATCTGTTGTGGATTCAATAACTAGCATCAGATTAGCCTTTTCATGTAGGTGTGTCACCCCATCAATGGAAGAAAGCAGGAATAACCAGCACTCAGTAAATACCATGGTATTTTGTTTTGTGACTGGTCCAAATAAAATGGACATTCATTACTTGGACTATATTTACTGAGTGCTGGCGATTCCCGCTTTCTACTATTGATGTGCACAGCGCCATCCGTCATTATCACTGCGAGCTCCACCATTGCAATTTGGGCCGGGAACGCTGTAAGGAGTGCACAGGGACGTATCACTTTCTACCCGATCAATGGATTCATCATGGCTCAGAATGCCAAGATAAAATCAACTCCTGTGTCCATGTGTGGGAATTAGGTTGAGGCCCGGCCGATTAAGCAGCCAAGATACTTTACTTCTGCTTAAAAGGCGCAGTAAAACGCACGTTACCATAACTCAATGCTGAACTAATAGTTCACAGTTATATGTAAACTACAGTGACCCACCCATACACTGTAAATGCACCTCCTATACCTTAAGACATCTCACTTTTACATAAAGCACAGATTACAGATTCAGCCAGTGGAGAGCAAATCCTAAAAACGTGTTGTCATTGGTCATGGCTCTTTTGTACATTGCTCTCTTTTTAAACAAGCATCTTATTGGTTGAAGAGCAGGAGGCTTTTCTGACCTGGAATGTGAACAAGGTTCCTTGGGGTTCAAAGCAGCCATTGTCAAGCCTCTGCTGGTTCTCCAGCCAGATGAGGGTTTGCTGCTGTCTGGTTTCATCAATTTCAATGTATCTCTTGGCTTGTTCAAAGGTCTTCATGCTGTATACGGTCAGCCTGCAAGAAGCACAAGGTTACCGCATTAGGAACAAATATAAAACCAACAGATAACATTTTTATTTATTTTTTACAAGGGGCTCTGCAGGTTTTTGGGCAATATCTCACTAAACTGGTGACAGGCAAGTATAAGACTGGCAGGGAGTGGACAGGACAAGCTTCACTACAGCTGTGTAATTGTATCAAAAAGGTCCACCTCTATGATTAAGCACAGGTAGTGAAACGCGTGAGCGGCGTTGGAAGTGGGAGAGATACTATGGTGGTGTATATCTTGTATTTTGAACTTTAGTGTTGTAAATTCCATGCAAAGTTGGATTTTTATGGACCTCTGTTTCGTGTGGCTGATTGGAGAGACATTGCTTGATGAGTGGGAGCATACTGCAGCCGGCACCCGATGTCTATTGATCTGCAGTCTGGTGAAATTGGAGCGGTGAGGGTTTTTTTTTTTTGCTTTTCTGGATATTGCAAAAGGTGCAGTCAGACTTGTAGGATTAAATCGTATTTTAGGTCAACCTAAGTTTCAGGTTTAGAGCCCAAGTGAACTTTCTATTTTAAATCCGCTAAAGACATTCCAGGTGCATCAGAACACAAAAAGGTGTGCAGGTTCTTAGGAAGCAGCCACAGCCCAAGTAGAAAAGCCTGTCCCCTGCTGGTATGTTGCAGAGAAGGAGGCTTGCTCTGTTTGGAGCAGTGGTCTGTCTACAGCGCTCCGATACACCACCCTGATGAGTCAGAGCTGGATCTTTCCAATCAGCAAAGTTCGTGTTCCCTACTAAAATGGACAGCTCTAGCCCTGATTTAGCAGGGGGCATGTTAACAGTTCTGCAGAGAGGCCACTGCTTCCTCACAGAGCATGCTGGCAGGGGACAGGCTGTGGTTGCTTTTAAATTTCTGGTATGAAAACAAAAAGTTTGCAAAGTCTTAGAGTTCAGTTTGGTTTTACATTTCTGAATCCGTTGAAGGTTTCAGGTGTAACACAAAATTGTCATTACCATGAATTGGGTTCTACGGAGCTGTGAAACACTCTATAAGCGTCTCCGCTGGCATATCCAAGGTGACGATAATATCCTAGAGAGATGAGAGAAGTCAAGTCAGAGCACACCACACAAGGACATCAATGGGCACCTTACAAACTTGCGTAATAGATTTAGCTGCCATTTCTTTAATCGGTGTCTATCGCATGGATTTAATTTAGCACCAGAAAGAAAGGTCTCAGACTAACGATCAAGAACTAAAACTGCATGCTTCCAGATCATGTGATCAACATGCAAGCTACTCATGGAGCTCACATACAAGCTGTGCACAGAGAGGAGTACAATCTTAGGTGGATAGTGTTTTTTTTCCTAACCCTTCATCCAAGCAGACTTTAGCTTTCCTTTAAAGTAAAACTCTGCCTTCTCTACCTTCGATAGAATGTGCACATTTAGGTATAAAAAAAAAATTACAAGTTTGTAATTTTTTTTTTTAATTGTGCAAATTTGCATTGCCATTTGTTTCAATAACGCTGGCACTGCTTAAAACCAAATGCATGGCTTCCCTCCTAAAGCTGCAGCCAGCTGCAATGTGGACAACCAGTAGTTACACCACCAGGTTAGGAGGACTTCACTAGAGATTCGGTTTAAAGTTTAACCAGTAAAAAAAAAAAAAAAAACCTCGACAGGGAAGACAATCGTAAAGTGAAGAATTATGAACAGTGGAAGAGGAAGGTCATAACGTGGAACATTTAAGAATTTGGTGCACATAAATAAAAAAGTGTCAAATTGATTTATCTTTACCCTCCAATATGTACTGCTTCCCCTTCTCCAAAATGTCAGGCGTAAGCTGGCCTGTGTTGTTGAGATAGTCAAGCACATGTACAATAGGAGCTACTCGTGCCAGGTTTTGTTCTGCGCATCCATACGGCTTCTGGACCAAATCCTTAAGGTTTTGCAATGGGAGTCCAAACACATCACCTGGAAAGATATTCGGTTATAAGGATCAGAGGCAAGTGCAAGAGGCTGTCGCATTCAGAACTCTGTGGCCAAGTGCATTGCAGTAAAGCCTCAGATGCAAGAAGGGTAGAAGTTTTGGGAACCGGTAAGGAAGGTTTAATAAAGGCTGGACCAAGGTCTGGGGTTCCAACTGATCTCCCATCACTATAAATGCAGTAGTAGAATCCACGTTATTAGTCAGAGCTGCAATTTATTAAGGATGCCATCATTCAAATGTTTCAGAATTGCAGCACCGTCCTACCAAGTACAGCTGTAAATGGTTCTACACGATCACATACTGTTATATCATTTTAGACAACATTTTTGTTTCAAGCTGCCATAGCCACTACAAAGCAAAAAAAAGACGGAGTCACACCCCAATGGGAGAAATAATGTATGTATGTATGTATGTATGTATGTATGTATGTATGTATGTATGTATGTATGTATGTATGTATATATATATATATACATATGTATGTATGTATGTATGTATGTGTGTGTGTATGTATGTGTATGTATGTATATATATATATATACACACATACACTGAGTGGCCAGATTATGATGACCACCCCATCAGTACTTAGTTGAGCCACGAGATTACTCCATGAGATGACTTAGTTGGGCCACCTCATGACTCCACGAGATGGTGAAAGGTGATGCGAGGAATCTGACACTGCACTGTTACCCTTCTGTGGTCTTGTACCATTCTTGCCACTCTCCGTTCTGCCCTAACAAAAAGAGGGGACCTCATCATGGCTCAGTAAAAGGCAAATGAACTTATGCAGGGAAATATTGCTAACAGTACAAATTTAAGAAAACGGAGTTCAGCAAAGTGAAAAATCAGCATGGCGCATTAGGAGCATGAGGAGCATGAGTCATGCTCCTACTCAGACCACTGCCCAGCTGCCCTCTCCTGTCCAACCTGAAGGAATACAGCGGTTGAGCAACAGGCCCATCTCCGGCAGCAACCCCCCTCAACTTCCAATGGCTGGCTGCAGGATTGCTCTTAGCAGGCTGTGTTCTTGCTAGACAATCATCCCCGTCTGCCTAGAGTTCTGCCTTCAGATTGGCTTCAGTTTTGTGGCACGGTATTTAAGCATCTCAAGTTCTTGGCATGTGAAGTGTTTTGCTACATGACTACTGTACCCTTGCCTTGCATTTGGATTCTCCTGTTATAGACGCGTTACCTGGTCAATGGACCACTCTTATTTTCGCTGTCTGCCCTTATCCCGTACAGTCTCTAGATTATGCTCATCTGCAGTGTCTCTGGTTTTTGGACTACGGGATACTCACCAGCTGTGTGTTGGTCCATGCTTGTGTAGCCCCTATACAATATACATATATGTGCTATCACAGCGATTCCTATTCCTGACTGAATAGTTAATGGCCTCTGTGTGCCCTGGAGGCGGAGATTTATGGGAGTTGGAGTGCTGAGCAGAGACTGAAACATTTACCAGGATGATCTTGGAAGCTGGAGCTCCCAGGAGGCTGTGCAGGAAAGAGGAGGAGACTAGGAGTGGTGGCTGCTGTGTCCGCTCAGTCTGAGACAGCCATCTGAAGAGGACAGACCTGTGCAACCCTGTGTGGGCTAAGACTGTGAGAGACAGAGCTGTGTGGTTACCGCTGATATACATGGACACACAGGCTCTGTGCAGCGGAGTCCACGCTTTGGGCGGTACATTGGTGCAGGGGGATAGAAACACCCGATCATTCAGCGGCTCCTTTGGGGGTGTGAGCTACACTTGATACTCCTGAGGACCACTGGTACTCTTGTTCTTCATCTTCGCTTAGTCCATTGTGCCACCTGGCCAGAAACTGTAGCATTGCATATTAAGCCCTGGGGGCAACTAAGTACTGGTAGGTTTGCTTACCCTAAGGCAACAGGGGGTGAAATTATCCTGTTCAGCTATGGTTTCTGACTTCTGATACTGGCGTTGACCACTTTGAGGCACAGCCAAGGAGATCAAAAACCTCCACACACAGTAAACACATGGAGTCACCAAAAACCAAAAGAAGAAAGAATTGTTTTCACTTACGTTTCACAAAGACGAGATTGCTTAAAGTCAGTTCTTGGCTGATTCCTTCAGGCTGTTAAGATTAAATTAAAAAGGTTAAAACATACTTGGGAAAAATACATGCAATTTCCCCATTTGTACCAGCCTTACCTCTACTAAAATGGATTGCACAACGGTGTCCTTGCGAGGAGGCTGGGAAGCATCATTAGATCCATCACATGACTGCCCAATAAAAGTGGTTTGTGCCGTCACTGAGAAGCTAATCTCTCCTGTAGATAAAGCAGATCCAGTGGTCAGTTAGGGGTCCAGATACCAAGGTTGGATTGGCAACACAAGCACAGAGAGCAGAAGTGCAACAGCACATTTCCAGAAGGTAGCAGAGGAGTACTAGACTGGAAAGTAAGGGGGCATTTGCCCCCTGGAATAAGTACAAATTATATATACAGTATGATAGGTTGTTGGCCCTAAAATGGATGTCCATTCAACTCAATTTTTATCTTTAGAACATAACTGCCCCTGCCTATAACATGTACACTGTACTATGCTGTGCAATCATGTTGCCAGCCAAAAGCGGAATCATCCAGCAGGCAAATTGGGCAGGGGCCTAGAGTAGATGTTCATAGAGCCCAGCTATAACCTTCAAGCTTCTGCACACAAAATTGCTAACCACCACATGAACTAGGACACCACACCCCTAAGTATACAGAATACAAAAAATATATAATGTGTCCAGTTTGACATGTTTCGCTCAAGGCTTCGTCAGGAAAATATGGGAGGTGCCATTAATGGAATCTCTGTCCTACCGACATGCGTCCCTACTGCCGGAGAGCCAACCCAAAACAACTCGGGAGGTAAGGGAAATAGGGGACCATGCGGGCCAACAAATGGGGAAGAAGGTACGCCTGTCCATGAGGTGTCCTTCAAACAGTTACTGGATGCGTTCTGCTCAATGTAGTATCACTCCTCATCCAGCAAAAGGCAGCCCCCCAATATGGTTGACATAGGTCATGACAATGCAGGTACAGAATGTAAAAATCGGGTACATTTTTCATGACAATTGTAACCCGATCCATTTCAATCAAAGGGATTGGTGGTGGGGGGGGGGAAGCACTACCTTGCCTAGGCACAATTCTACCTTAATCCATCTCCAAGTCAGGTTGGAGAGTGTGACTAGTTGAGTTTCACCTCCAATTACTTCAAAACAGAGACACAACCATAGGACTGAAAGATGTATTTTACAATGTATCTAAAGCTTACAGACAGTTACAACACATACCAAGAACATTTGCTTGAACCTCCCAGGAATAGGAGGCTCGGTTTTTGGGGAGCACACAGGCGTCCTGGGTTCCTTCCTTCAGTTGAGCAGTGAAAGCGTTGGAAGCTACCAAAGTCAGTCGAACCTGTCAGAGATAATACGAGGAACAATGGAAATAATTGGGATAACGAGATAGGTCATTGTAGATGCACTTAAAGTGACCCCGTCACCAAGCCATTCATGCCAACAAAAACCTTCCCATAAGAATGTGTGTCCATTTAATGTATTTTATAGATAATTCTAGAGAAAGGAGGAGAAACCAGACTGTTGGGGAATTTCCCCCTTTACCTTCTGTGTTGGGGAAGTTTCCCCTTTACCTTCTGTGTGGTTACTGAACAGAAAACTTCTCTGATGGGGACACAGACCTAAAATAACCCAAGGTTACCAAAATTTCAAGAGGAAATCCGGGGACATACTATGGACCACGTCCACTTTTAGCCAAACCCACACCCCAAAAATGTACTCATTTTTTTGAGCATGCCCTGAAACAATTGGGCACAGACTTCTGTAAGAGGAAGCAGACATTGAAGACGTAAAGACAAAATGCCCTGGGCATTATAAGGAGTGAAAGAATGCAGTGTACACTGCAGCCAAAATCATGCTTGCGGTCAAAATTGCATTAGCAGTGGGAGCAGCTGAAGATGGATGGTTAAGAAGTTCTGAGCCTACTCTATGGGTCAAGAATGTGTAACGCACAGAGTGAAGGGATCAGGAGTGTGTAAAGCAGAACACTGGGAACAGGAGTGCATGGTGCAGAGAGCAAGGAATATGCAACACACAGAGTGCAGGGGTCCCGAGTAGGCAACACATGAAGTGCAGGGGTCCCGAGTAGGCAACGCATGAAGTGCAGGGGTCATCAGAATGGTAATGCAAAAAAAAAAAACCCACACCACCACACACACAAATCCCCTTGGAGTGGACTTGCCTAAAAAGGGTAATTTTAGGTATTTTTATACTGTCTTGACTTTTTTTTTTGCCATGATTTAGAAGAGAAACATGCTCCCCCAAAAAAATATATTTTGGTCTTGCGTTATATATTATACAAA
>NW_017307853.1:91957-109656 GCF_000935625.1 Nanorana parkeri
GCACACTTTAAAAGCTGTCATTAAAACACTAAAGAAAACCTTGATTTGTCTTCAAAAATATCAAATTAATTTTCTTAGTGTTGTGTGACAGTAATTCTCAGCCAAACTTGCACAGCACTAAAAAAACTAAAAAACTGGCCTGGTAATGAAGAGGGTGCAACATGCTGGTACTGAAGTGGTTAAAGTTGTATTACTGAATACAGAGTTGCAAAGTGCAGACTTTAATAATAAGACAAATGCAATAAAAGCAAGACGATGGTGAAATATGTATTCAAAACTAAAGTCAATAGTACAAAGAGGCAACAGAAGAAGTTGCTGGGGCACTATACATTATATAACAAGTCAGCACTCACCTTGACAGCTTGCTCCAGATAGTTTTGTACAACTGCTACCAGGACTAAAGTCTCCCCCCGGATGAAGGAATAGGGCTTGGTGAGCTCGACGAAGAACGGCAAGTATGTTGTATAGTTGGCCGCATACTTGGTCATCCCAAAACCTCCCTTATCGGACAGGCAGAAAGCAGTTCCTTTCCACTGTGTGATGGTGTCTGGGACAATTTCCGATAAAGCAGCGTGACCGTCTTTACTGAAACACAAATGTAAGGGAATCAGTCACTTGTCTGGGTTTACTGGACTATTTCTTACAGTAAAAAATGCCCCATGTAAAGAAACCTTCTGATCTGCAAGAAATCTATTGTGATCCTAACTCCCCGTTTGGGCTTACATCGCTGCCTTTGTTGCTCGAAATCAGCTCGAAATCACAACCAAGGTCAGCCCTGACTGAGCCTTCAGGACACCAGAACTCCACCCATACACAGCCCTCTGTACATGCATCTATGGATTTCTCTCAGCAAAAACAATGCTGCCGACTCGTCAAGACTGGGGAGGAAAAGAGCTAGATGATGAAGAACTAAAGAACTAGGAACGGAAGTGGTCTCTGACTTCCTGCAACTCCAGCTTTTAATGCACACAGATTTTCACTGCACACTGTGAGCTTATCACGGAGGAAGCAGCTTGTGTCCAGGAGAGGATACTGTACAACTCTGCAAGACTGAACCGGAGGAGTTCAGCTTTACAGAAGCAACTGCAGTTGATAAGGGTCAGTTTTTCCCCTTTTTAAAGCCGTGTCCCTGTTGGAGCATTTTTTTTTCCTTTGTGTGTCGTCACTGGAACAGATGTGAGGGGAATACCCAATGAGAAAGAAGAGATCTCTGGCACTCCAACGTCCTAAACGTCGGATCCTTTTATTGGCATCACAGGTCTCACAATGTGTAGCAACATTTCTGGACCAATCCTGGTTCCTTCAGGCAAACAAAGTGACTTCACTTAACCACATGCACACTGGCTCATGGCTTGTCCATGAAGGATTTAGGTACTTACTCAAGAGGAACCATGAACCACATGAAAGTGTCCGAGAAGTTTGTCCGAACAGTCTCAATCGCAGGACCTCCACCACCACCGGCACCGCCAGCAAAACCTTGATTGTTAGCAGATTTGAGGGAAATTGAAGCTTCTGGAACTTAACAGATCAGGGAGAATAAAAATCTTTAGAGACCTTGGTAGGGAGGGAGGGCGGACGAGATAATTATATGGATCCAGTCTGCTGTAAAATGGAAGTGGATTAAAGTGGAACTCCAGGAATGATCTTTTATGGATACTTCCATTGGTCTACCTTGGCTTGATGAAAGTTTATCCATATCTGCAGGGGATGCCGATAATCACTGTAGTAGTTCCTGCTACATACAGCGATAGACCTGATCTTCTGGCTGCAGCTTCCCCACCGAACACAGGGAGTCATTCACACCATTCAGAGAACACCTTTTATTTGTTCAAGGAAAAGAAGGCATTGTTTGATTTGACAAGGTGGAGATCATAACATCTGGTCTTCCTGGCCACTTTGTCCAATCAAGAACTCCTTGTATTCAATAAAAAAAATATATTAACAAGATGTTCTCTAAATGGCAGCTGGAGCCACACCTGGAAGATCACGGCTATCGGTGTATGAAGTGTGAACTACTACAGTAATTTTGGCATCCCCAGCAGCCCTCCAGTATCAGATATGAACCAATGCAAGTTGCCAAAAGGAGACCATTCCTGGTCCCCACTGGGGAGATTTACCCTTCTATTTGTCCTGGTGACCATCACCAACACAGAGTGATGGGAAAGCCTATATAATTGTGTTGTCAGAACGAGAGGCGAGCAGAAATATTCTAATGGTGACACCGGGCCAGGATGAGGTGTGTTTTTATGTGGGGAAGGGGGCACCACGGGATAAGATAAAACTGCTTACCAATATGTATCTGTGTGTTTAGCTGTTTGCTTGGGGTTCATCTTTAAATAAAATGTCACTTGTCTACCCAGCAAAGGTCTGCTTTTTCATAGGACTGAAATCACCACATCGTCAGTGCACTCAGATGTGTAAACATTATTGGGACAGACATTTTTTGTTGTGGGTACAAATTTAGATTGAAGCATCAAAAGCCATTATTTACCTGCCCCATCTGCAGTTAAGCCGTAATTAGGCCGCTGGTTATATCTGTAGTCGCAGACCTTCGGCTTTCTCACTTGGTCTCTGGTTGCAAAAATCAATCCGGCTTCCTAAAATACGTGGAAAAAAAAAAATCCATTAAAAAAAAAAAAGGAAGGGGGAAGGGACAGCTATCAGATTTTTGAGGCTACAGATGGCACATCAGCCGTGAGGCTAAAGAGAGCTCATCATGAACAGTAAGTAGGGTCAATTTACTAACACATGTGCTACTCTTATGCATATATGTGCATTCACTTTTTTTGTGGACAGTTCCATGTTATGGTTTTGAGTCAAGCTTATTAAGTACAGGATGTATTTTCATGATAGCATCAATTTTTGTAGCATATGCATGTAAAAAGTGACTGCAGGGATTAGCTCTTCACAGTCAAAAGCTCCTTCATATCTAGCACATGCTCCTTCATATCTAGAAGTACTGAATATATCTTGAATGGGCAGAACCCAACAGAGAACATTTACTAGGGCCCCCAACATAACCCATTAGCTTTGGGGAAGAATTTGAAGCATTCCTAGATGCCAGATAACGTAATATCTTAGGTGTAAGAGCTGCAGTAGAATAAAAGGATAATCATGTATTTTAAGCCCACATTTCAGGCTTACATTTTGGAGGTTTCTTGGCTTTGAGTGGGGCTTATGAGGATTGATAATCTCAGTGCAACCTGCCCAATCTTACTCCAGTCAAACTATAGAGAAGCAGAGACATTGGGTCCACAGTTGTGTGGTGGCTCCTACACTCTATCAATACCCACCTGCACTTCACTGTCATAAGCTACCATGCTTAAACTTGCATTTACAATGCAGCAGACAAACTAGATCTCAAGATTAATGTGGGATGACCCTGTGGGACAAGACCAATGCATCCCCTCTGGTTGACAGATCACATGACCAATCAATGGCGCTTCCTGCTTGAGACTTCAAAAGAACCTCAGCTTTGAGGGACACTTTGCAAAAGTTTTAATTGTGCCCTACCACCTACATGTTTAAACACCAAAGCATAGTACATCAAAGTGTTGGGGAGGGACTGGACCAAAACCTGCACCACCCTCAAATTCTTTTGCCATGTCATGGGATGGAAGACTACCAAGCTTACAGGTCCTGCTTCAGTTCACCAAGTTGAAGGAAGGAACTGTGTTGGACTTTGGGTTAATGTTAACGAGCAAATACATCTTGCATTCTGCTTGCAATTGAGATTAGATCTTTCAGCGTTCATGGCCAGGTGCATGGCCTGCAGTTGATCTTCTTTCAAGATGCAGCAACCTTTTACGAGCTGCTTTTCTTTTTATGTATGTAGGCGGAGTGAAGCCATTTTAGTGTGAACAAAATTGGACCCAATAGTGGCCGGTCTTTGTGCTAGCGATGGCCCTGTCTCCCCACTAGTCGTTTTCAGATAGAAGCCTATGGCTAGCCTTAATGAGGAAGGGTATTAGGGCATCTCCGTGAACCAAGGTCTTTAACAAATCAGTGAAAAAGGGAAGCAAATGTGCAGACAGTTAAATACAGACAACTGATTTCACCTTAGCAATGCTCATCTGTTAAAAAGTTCATTGTTAATACAGCTGACCAAGTCTTCCAAGTTTCTCAGTGGACATTACCAGGTAGAAGAGAAAAGTTTTGCCTAGAACTTTCTGATCTAGTCGTGGTTACAAGATTCTCTAACACATTACAATGATCATCTTTAGTTTAGCAGTTTTTACAAGTATTCTCACCTTAAGATTCTGGTAGCTGTCACCTTCAGAGTCGCTGCTCACAGGTAAATAGTCAATCCCTTTAAAGAAGATCAGCTTGTTCGGGTCTAGACATTGAGGCTCTGGATCCTCCACATTAAAACCAGCGATATCGTAGCCATAGGACCAGTAGGAAAATAAGCCATGGATCTGTTACACAAACAGAGAGTTAGGATACAGACATGGCACAGTCACCCTCATACGTCTGAGGTTATTGAAAAGGACACGTTCAAGCAAAAAAAAGAAAAAAAAAAGTGAAGCTTCTATTTTAGGATGTTGCAGGAAAGTTGCTAAGCACACACACACACACACACACGTCTGATTGCAAAATATCCCTACTAGAGGTTTCCTATTTCCCCAACTCCCATTACAAAGCTGAATGTCATTCTTCCAAGATGGATTACTCATACGTTTAGAAGAAACTGACCCTTGCGGTGGCATCATGGAGGGGGAGGCACACAAACTAAAGCAGGCGAAAATGTACCAGAATGTAGGTCAGTGAAGACCTAGTTTAAAGGGTCAGGCCACCATTTTTTGTTACTTTAAAAGAGAATGATGAGGTAACCTTTTTCTTCCATAGTTCTCTTTGGGTCACGGGAGGAGATTTAGTACATGTCCTCCCGTGGCCCTAAAGCTCAGTATATAGCAGGCTATTGCCAGTTATATACTGAGAGCGCCGCAGCCAGGACGGATCCTGGCAATACTGTCGAGACCCACCCAGCTGGCTGATTTGACAGCAGGCTCTGCCTATCTAGAGGCAGAGCAGGCTGTGCCCGCCTCCTCCCTGTTCATCCCTCCAGTCAGCGCTGGTGGATCGGAGAGGGGAGGAGGGGGATCCCTGTGGGGAGTGGTGACCAACAGTCACCGCTCTCTGCAGGAAGAGGATCGGGAAGTGACGATGTGTTCGCTCACATCCCAATAGAGGCAACATGTGAGTTTCAAAGTCACACATGAGCTCTAACTATGGGGATGAATGTAAATCACGCACCTCATAGGTTTTTCTGCAACTGTCAGTTTCTTATGATCTCTTAGAGTCTCAGTTGGTGAGACCTCTGCGCCAATTTCCCAGGCCTGCAAGTCTTCTGTGCCTATTATGAAGGTCTCTCCCCATCCAATTGTGTTTTTTATATTATGGATAATCCAATAGGAGCTGCAACACGTGAGGTGGACAGGAACATCTAAAGTGTGTTTGAGGGAACACCCAAAAATTCCAGGTGGACAGAAGAAAGTTGGGAACTATGGCAGGGAGATCTTGTAGTCGCAGTATTCAAGAAACATAAGAACCCAGGAGCTGAGTTACAGGTGAAGCCTATTGGTTCAAACCAATGGTTTCACCTATAAAACTTTTGGATGGACTGACCATTTAACCGCCATACTAAAGCAGCATTTCATATTCTTTATTTAGCCTGTTGCTTGTCTCATTTATGAAGTCAGAACTATTGCATGAATTCAAACCAGCAACCCAAAATTTTGAATAAGGGGCCCTTTACTTTATTTACACTGATAAAACACATGCCTTTAGTGTGGTTGGCTGTCAGAAGCAGCCAATTCTGTGTACCTACTGCAAAGAATAGTCAGCCTTACTTTAGGCACTTGAATATATAAAATTCAGCAAGTTGCAATTGTTTTTTAGTTTCTCTCATTCGTAATTACCACTGGAATGATTTCCCATTTTAAACAGTGGGAAATGTAAAGCACATTTGATATGTATCCCACCTCTGTCAGTCAGTGAATTAAACTAGAAGGTGATTAGACTGTCCATGACTTACACTCTCAGGTGAAAAACGCTCGTAGCGGTTAAGTAACAAGAGGCTGGAGTCAATAACTCTGAGCCCACAAATGGATTCTGGGTCGCCTGAGAGTAGAACTTCAGCAGTGGCTCCCGGCATCCCCTTCTCTTCTGAGAAAGCCATGTCAACCTATGCAGCAAGACAAAAGATAAAGAGCGTGACTAAAATTATTGTTTCTAAAACACAAGTCCAAGTTAGCAGAGGTTTCAACTCTTCTGGTCACTGACCAATAAAAGCGACAGCACATAATTACTTTGTTTTTGAAGCACTTCTCTATGTCCATAGAGACTTTCTCAACAACAACCTCTCCCTTCAAGATGCTGAATACAACCAGGTTGGCATTGGGCGCCATGTCCGCAGACACAGAGAGAGGGATGTAAACAGAGCCATTCATTGCTGTAAGGAGAAAGTGCATTTAATTAATGCAGATACAGGATTAGAGACAGTATGGCGCAAAACAAAATTTCATACCAGTTCTATTACTTTGAAGTCTATTTATCGATAGTATTAATTAAGCTTTCGCACAATGAACACATAAAACTACTTACAGCTGGTCAAATCAGCATCTTGGTGACCGGCGTGAATAATCTTCGATCTTGCCATGACCTAAGAGGAGGCAATAAATTGTATATAATAAAAGAACACTACAAAATTAGAAAGGTTTTTATTAGAAAGGTTTTTAGTTATACACAAAGATTAAATTGAAAAACAATCTAAATTAAATATTATATAACTAAGAAGCTTTCAGTCATTTCAAGCTAATGTACCTTGCTAGACAATAAAGTGCACCTGTAAAAAAAATAAAACGTAAAAAAAATACTGCAAAGCCCGATCAGTCTCATTTGCCTTCATGCCATTTCCATGAACCAGGGGCATTGCTTTTATTGTGAGAGACCTGGGGCGCCTAGAGGAGAATAATTAATTGCCAAATGGTGGGTGAAACCCAAATGCACTAAAAGTGTGTGTGTAGGGGGAGGAGGGGGGGTACCATCTGCAGCAGAAAGGGAGGCTTTGTATGGGTCTCCAAATCCAAATACCAACCCACAGGCCAATTTCGGCCCGTTACCAGTACCATCCAGCTCCATCTGTCAGATGCAGACCGCACAGCTGCTCCAATCAGCTGCGGCAAGCTCCTTTTGGCTAGAACTCTGGCCAAAAGGATGGATTAGTAAGGTCTGCACCAGACCATACTAATCAACCCGTAGATCACCAGGGATTGTGCAGGTAATGGGGGTTGCTTTTTTAATTGTGTGTGTAGCCCAGGTTCACACGCTCCGTGACCTGTCAGTTTAGGAGTTTAGGTGCGATTTAGGGATTTGTGTCAGGAATTTGAATTTTCCTGCAGTAGGAATCCCTAATGTGGCAGCAGCGGTCATCTATTTAAGTTGATAGTCACCCACTGCATGTAAACAGCTGCACACTGCCTGTGATTAGGAATCATCGATCAAAGCGCCCAAGGATAGTGATTGTTTTCCAGCTGCATGGAAGCATATATAATAAAATGTTTCAGCTTAGGCACTGTGCCACAAGACTGTAGCAATATGGTGTTCACTGGCTATTCATTTTGCTATGGTGCCATGTGATTTCTAGCTTGGCCCCTCTGAAATACCCCCGTCCAGGCAGACCTTTGACCATTTGCAACTCTATCCAAGTACATTTTAAAATAACCAACGTTTTCTAAAGAAATCTGTTTCTATACTACGTAAGAAACGTTTTATGAACTTCCATTCCATTTGCAAGTTAAACACTGTTAAAAAATATACACAGTTGCACAAAAGTACAAAAAAGAAGTTTAATAATAATATTAATGATACAACAACAAAATAGACCTCTAATGAATTGCTACTGCTTACAATTATCCGATATCACGAGACAAAAAAGGTTCCGTTTCCCTTTCCCCATCATACTCACTAGATAATAGAATCTGACTGAAGTTGCTTTCTCTCCGACGCCATCCCGGCTCATGGCATACTGCATCTCAAAATTTTTGCTCTGCCCACATTTTAATTCGCCTTGTACGCGCTTTGCCTGAATGAAGCTACCCGTTCGAGAGTAGAAACGGAAAGCCGTGTATTCAGCTGTTGGATAGTCTGTGTCCCTCCAGTCGGCATAATAACACTGATCGGGGTTCTTATAACTGATCTGTAGAAACAGAAAGAAGATCATTTAGAAGCAGCCCGGAATTGTACTGAAAGTGGATATACCGACTTCGCCGCACACACTGCGAGCTTCCCACAATGTGCAGTAGAAGCTGCAGCAAGTCAGATAGAGCCCGTCTACTTTCCCCGACTGGATGTATATCATCTAGGTCTTTCAATCATGAAAGCTCACAATACAAGTGGGCTTTACCAAGAGTGCAAACACAGTCTGCCTAGAACGCTCACTCCTCCAGACTGACACCCACCCATCAAACGCATTTTCAGATTTATATAAACCGGTTACAATTTAAATCCCACTGATTGCATTAGGGCCAAGGGCTCTTGAAAGCAGTACTGAGGCACGGTGCCGTGATGTTTTCAGGAAGCTATGTACAGCACCCTGCCAACCCCTCCCACCAGCCATGATCTGCTGGCATTGCTTAGGGAAACTGAAGAGACCCAGCGATGACATCACTGAGTCTAAAAGAATGTATGTAATGAAAATAGATTGTAATTAAGGATTTCATTAGCATGTTGGGGGGGCAAGATATAGGAAGAATAAACTTCAGCTTTAAGTTTTAGTGCAGGTGACTAAGGAAAGTCATCTCTACCTGCATACCACTTCCTTTGGAGGTTAGTGTGAGCATTTTCATCCCCAGTTTTGCAATTTGAAAACTTCCAGCACCAAACACTACCAGTGGCGGAATCTTTGCACCAACATAACAATCAGTAATTTACGAACCCGGACTGTAAAGTTTGTTGCCACCATATTAGATGTGTCCATCCCATACTCTATTTTCCCATCAGAGTCAGTCTTCACAGTCCCAATCAGATTCTGGTTGAGCTCTATTTCAACGTCTTCGTTTGGAATTGGTTTTTCTTGATCAACTAGTCGTGCCTGGACAAAAAAGACAAATAAGCTGTGAACATTTTAACATATTAGGATTCAACATAAACAAGGGTTACTCCAGCTTATTAAAACACGTGTTGGCACTAACGCAAGAAGGTCAAATAAGTAACTCTTTGAACTGTATTCTTAATTTCAATAGTTTGAGATTTTCAAAACATATAACAATCAAGTAGAACCGGAATATATAAAACATGGAGGTAGCACACAAAGCTGGAGTTGTTGCATTTTTTGAGCATTCTATGGAGGGAGTAAACCGCAGAAGGCATTACGTATAACGATAGCAATCTGATACAGGGTTGTTTAGCATGCTGAATGCTCCTTCCTTAATTCCAGTTTAACCTTGTATGAACGTGGATAGCCAAACAGGAGATAAATACCTCCCTCTCCTAACTGGGAGAAGAGGCAAAGTAGGATGGAGAAAAAAGGTAAGTAGTGTTAGAAGAGGAAAAAGGGATAGAGAGAAAAAAGGCGAGACAATGAAAGGAAGGAGTTGGTCCATTCCTGGTGTAGGGGCAAAGGATGGGATTGTTCTCTTAGATTTCAGAATGGCAGCAGGCACTCATCAAAAGATTGCACCCGCAAGTGTTGCATTCATGGGTTCCAAATTTGTTCAAAGCGAAGAACCATGTCGGCCAGCCTGGCCGAAAGTCCATTGGAGTCTGTGCTGTACTTCCAAGAAGGGAAGTGTAGATGACTTCCATGATTTGGCCACTGTCCTATTCTTATTTCTTTAGGCCTATACAGGTTCTTAAAGAATCCAATGGGCTCAAAAAATAAAAGACAGTACACTATATGGTCAAAGTTTGTGGACAGTTGATCATGACACCACCTATAAAGTCTGTAGCCATCCCTCCACATAATGGATTCCAGTGAAGGGTACTGTCAATGCTACAGAATGCAAAAGACATTTTAGACAAGTGTGCGCTTATGGCAAGAGTTTGCCGAGAGCCCTTTGCTGTTCCAGCAGGACTGTGCCCCTGTGGACAAAGCCAGCTCCATAAAGACATACTGAAAACCTTTGGGATTAATTGGAATGCAGATTGTGAGCCAGATCCTCATCCAACATCAGTTCCTGAATTCACAAATGCTTTTTTGGTTGAATGGGCGCACATTCCAACAGACACCCCAAAATCTTGTAGAAAGAGGCCACATCAAAAATCCTGTACAAACAAAGTAATTTGATAGCAAATTTTACCAAATTGGAGGTTTCCAGCCAGCGCTACATCATCAAGTGTCAGGACTGATGTACTAGAACCCTCCACGAGTGATGTAGAATTTACTCACCACAATAGGATATGGAATACCCCGTTTGTAGTGCTGATTCATGGCACTGTAGTCAAAGTTAAGCCTTGCTGGTTGGGTGGTGACCCACACATAACGGGAATTTGAAACTTGGATTCCTATGGAAGATGCAAGATTTTATTTTTTTTAGATTTCAGACCCTGTATGGGAAAATGAAACACTAGTGGCACACACACGGAAATTATAATTAGTACATACAGTATATGATAGTTACCTGTTCCATCCTCAGTAATTATAGACTCTAGTCGCACGGACATTCCCGTCAACCCCATGGAACGTCCAGACATGTCTATGGCACCATTGTAAACCCCTTCACGACTGAGCTGTTGATGGACAAAGAATAAAAACTATACATCTCCCCCAGTCCATATATCTACATGCAACAAGTGCCAGCTTGGACACACACACACCATCCTGTCAAACCCATAGGATTTCTACGATACAGATGCATCATGAGGCGCATATTAAAATGAGCCAGCTTGAAGGTCAGAAGCCCATTATGCATAAGGTTTACTCACCTCTCCTGTCATATTGGAGCAGACCTCTCCTTTCTCTCCGAGGCAGTTCTGGCGTCTGCCATACAAACCGGACTGTTTACAATATAGCGTTGTGACTTTGCCAGCCACTGGTTCACCATAGGTGTACCTGAGGTGAAGAAAAACAGCAGTCAAGTCAGATAGCTACCAGTTCCTTACCGCAAATCATAAAGAGTATAGGTATCCATGGGTTTTTGGTCCAGTAGTGAACATGGCATGCAGAGTGCCACTTATGCAAAAGAATGTTAACGACCCCTTTGATGCTCAACGTTGTTGTATTTATCTGGCTATGGTTCCATCCTACTAGAGCCTCAGTTAGTAGCAGAGGACACACACACACACACACACACACACACACACACTTTATTCTAGCAGAGCCCCTTATGGACATCATGAATGGATTTCATTTCCCCCCAAATGCTACAGATATTGAATTCTGCAGAGAACATCCTCTTAGTTGTCAATGAAACAGGATTACCATTGGGGGAAAAAAGACATGAAGACCAATAGGGAGTTATAGCAATCAAAATCTGCCAGAGGTTCTAACCATTCCGCATGCCATCCATTCTGAAACAAAATCACACACATCAGTCCTGACTTGGACTGAAGCACAGCCAGTATGGCCACTCCTTTACCACCTTTGCACCCGCAAATACTGTAGATTACTTACGTTGCAGAGATTGAGAACTTCAGAACACCTTGCAATGCAGAGATCGTGTCTGGGACATCCACGGCCACACTGAACCTGGGCAGCACTGAAAGTCACATGCACAAAATTAAGCGCAATTAACTATTTTTTCTACCAAACGCAGAGAAGGCAATCTATAGTCAAACACTATTTAATTTTGGAAAGAACAGGGAACTGGTGTGTACCCGGTAATTTTTCTCCTCCCAGTCTGTGCCATGTTAGAAGGATTTCCCTTGCCAAGGAGAAGGCTTTTTTTTTTAAAAAGGCAATAGGCAGTAGGGGGGCGAAGCATGTCAGTAGAAGGATGTGGGTGGATTGCCTCGGTCACTGCTGACAGAATAAGGTTTTTGTACGCATAGGATCAGCGGTACACAGATTCACTACCTTTATATGTAGACCGTGTGGGGCAGGGGTGTCCAAACTCCGGTCCTCCAGCTGTGTTGGAACTACAAATCCCATGAGGCATTGCAGGATTCTCACAGCTACAGACATGACTACCGGAGAGAGATGCATCATGGGATTTGTAGTTTCGCCGCAGCTGGAGGGCCGGAGTTTGGACATTCCTGGTCACTGTGGGCAAATGGTGGAACCCAGAGGATGGGGAAACCGTGGTTGGTGGGAGGACACAGGACATCACAGCGGTTACAAGGAAATGTGTCAGGTTTAGATCATACTTGGGTATGTCGAAACCAAACAAAAATTGTTCTGTATTGCAGCACACCAATCATTCTATGTGGTGGCTGCATACGTTTTTGTTTTTTTTGTTTACTTCGTTTTCACCTGTTGATGTTGCCAGTAACACTTCCTGTCCTTGGGCAACACTCAAATTACTGAACATTATCTGTAGAGGCAGCACTACCACCCCCAAGATGCTCTCTTCCATTTTGGACTGCAGCACTCTTCTCCATAACATAGGGAGGAAGTGTCCTGTAGTTCAGAGAGAACGGTACAGGGCTGACAACACTGCTTCAGAGTAGCAGAGGTGGTTAGAAGGTCATTGGATTTGTTGCAGGACCAACAGGTTCTTTTTGCATTGAAATATAAAAGGTTTCGTTACATCTGTTTCGTTACATCTGTTAACAGACAAATGAGTCAACTACACTTGCTGCCCAGAGCAATAACCTGTATTCTCTGAAAGCGGAGGCCCTGTAAAATCAATAGATGCTAGTTGCAATTTTTTATGTCGCACGGTATTTGAGCAAATGTTTATCAAACAAGTATTTTTAGGATACATTACACTAAAATGAAATTTGAAAGTTGAAAAGGACCATTACTAGCTATACCATGACCTGGATAAAAGGAGAGCCTTCACAGACATGCTTTAAAATCACTGATGTAGTGATTTGCGGGGGCTTGGCGTGGCCACGCAAAACAGTCTCCGAACCACCCCAATCGGCCCCACAGCACAAAGGGGTGGGGAATGCCCCTGCTGCATATAATTAGACATGGAGGGAGGTATGCAAGTGACATTCTGGCACAATCTTGGGCGAACCTGGTGTTATGAATTGTAGAATAGTTACCATATTCTTCCACTGTGAAATATTGTGACATTGAATAACTGGATTCTCTCTCAGCTATGACGTTGTAGGAACCAACAGGTGCATCGTTGATCAGCGGGAACTCCATTGACAACACCCCACGCTTCGTTTCTTGGTTTCGCCATTGCTTGATCCTGGTCCTTGAAGGATCCTAAAAGCAGAAGGAAGAGGTTATCAAGAATAGCCAAAAAAAAAAAAAAACACTTTTCTGTGCAGTTATCAGTGCTGCATTAACTCTAGACCAGGGTTTCTCAACCTTTTTTCAGTCAGGGCACCCTTTAAAAGTATGCAAAATCTCAAGGCACCCCAGAATAAATGTGATTTTAGACCCCATGCAAAAAAATAAAGTAGGGTTGCCCCGTCAAATCAGGAGCCCTCTGTCTCCCACTTTACATCAGTCCTACCATCACAAAGTGTCAAGGCACCTCTGAGGAAGCCAGAAGACACACAAGGGTTGAGAAAGGCTGCTCTAAAACTATCCAGAATATAAAAACTACCCAAATACACACACAGCCCTGGAACATGCACCTTCGAACACAAACCAGCAATTGCATCTCCTATATGTCTTTCCTGACAAGTTACCTTTAAAGTGACATTAAACCCTCAGATTTTTTAACATAAACCAATACTGTAATGTGTGCCTTACGGTAATCCATGGTCGTCTCCCTTCTCTTTGCTGCTCTTCCTTTTAAATCCTTCTCTCTTCTTATGCTAGGGGAGAACTTCCCTTTGCAGCTGAGTGCCTCTTCCTGTAGTGCTGGCTCAGGTTGCAAACCTACACACAGACACCATGTATCCATTCCAGAGACAAGGCAGTCTGCTGCAAAACAGAAGTTCTGCCCAGCATGAGAACAGATACAGATTTAAAAGGAAAGAGCAGCAAAGAGAAGGGAAACGACCATTGATTACAGTATTGTTTTATGTTAAAAAATCTGAGGGTTTAATGTCACTTTAAGATAAAAAATATTTAATCCAACAACCTCATTCAATTTATAGAAAAAAAAAAAAAAAAAAAAAAAAAAAAAAAAAAAAAAAACACAAGCAAAGAAGGTGCAGGCATTGTTAAAAATGTAGTTTTATTGAGGGAAAACAAGACCATGGGCTCATTTGACGTGTCAATGGTGCCACATGAAAGATGAACCCTGGAACCTCTTCCTGGCAGTCTGACTCAAGGAGGCTTGAGGAAGGGGCCGAACCTAGAAAAATCTCACAAGAAGCGTGTTACCCGAGGTCATCCAGGTTGCGATGGATGCTGCATATGTTTTCTGAATCAGATCCAGTGAGTAGACACAGGAGGAGGTTCTGGTGCTCATCTTTCATGCCACACCGTGGACATGTCACATGAGCCCATGGTCTTTACCTTGCTGTAGGTGGGAAAAATGCCCCCTCCACCCCCAATTCATAAAACTACATTTTTACATGCAGCCAAATGCCTGCACAATTTTCTGCTTGTGTTTTCCCTGCACCAGTTCAGATCCCCCCTCCCCTTGATCTTAGGAGGAGCTCCAGGACCAGTGTGTTACCCATTGAACTTATACATGGACTTCATGGATTGAAGGGCAAAAATCAGGTCTTGCATAGTATGGTGTGCTGCTTTTATGTTATTTGTTATTTATTGAATTCAGAGTTCTAGTATTTAAAGTCAACCTGACCTGCCCTAAAATATTTCTGAAGGCAACAGTGGTAATGTGCAGGTGTCCTGTAGCAGCTGAAGTGGTGTCTCGGTTTAACTATAAACTAATTAGTGTCCCTTTTGAGGTCCTTCAACCCTGGATTGTACATGGGGCCTCAGTTTATGCCCAAGTAAAGATTGAAGTGCATGTATAGCCATAATATTGTAGCCCCTACCATCTTTAGTGGAGTGGCTACTAGAAATGTAGTGTTGCCAGAGCTGTAGTCGGCCTGGATGAATAATAGTTGGCATCTGGTTAATTCCAGGTGTTCTTACATTGATAGTACCTGCCAGAGAGTGTGATCCTGTTGCAGTTTGGGACAGCTAATTGAGAGCATTACGAGTTTGTGTCTCACCAGCCGATAACTGGTGATTTCATGGCCAGTGGTGCATGCAGGGGGAAGTGCATATATACTCATGCTGGGGAATTGCCATATGATCAGTTCTGTCTTTGGTTGGAGTCTTAATCCAGCCTGGCACCGGGCTTAGGTCTGGTGGAATGCTTCACTAGGCCTCAAGCCTGGAGGAGGCCTCATACTGATTGAGAAGCTGCTTGGAGGTGCCTAGGACTGAATGAACCTCAGGAGCAACTTCGGTGCCTCGCCTACCGAAGATCTCGTTGCCTATCCCTCTTCAGCTCTTTGCTGAAATACCCAGTGTCACCAGGTTTTCCTATTGATCCGGCACTGTGGAATACTGAAAGGGAACTGGCGGGTCTGGAGTCTGTCTTTTTCTCATGATGTCCTAGGTCCTAAACCTCTCTTCCTGAAGTTCTACAATAAAAAGTTCCTTCAGCACCATATCTAAAATCTGGATCTCAGCTTTATCGGTCGCCACAGAGGGCTGTAAATGCTATTGGGGCAGCCAGGTTGCTAATACCCCAGACGGGCTATGGAAGTACCCGGTTATTCAGCGGCTCCTACGGGGGTGTGCTCTACAATATTAAGACTATACGGTATATGTGGAGAGTGTTACAACCTCTGAGTCTGTTGACTATATTTACTCTCCATTTGCCCTCTTGACCCGAGACAGAAAATAGGAAAGCCAACATTTTATAGTCATCACCAGAGCAAGAGGAGGGTAAATCCTCAAATGGAGGCACCTGTTCTAGTGACAAAATGTTCCCTTCATGTTGTAAAGATTTCCTCCCAATTCCAGTTACCTCTCCTGGACAGGAATGTAAAACTATACATACACTGTAATCCTTGCTTCCTCTAGCAGATTCCTGTGCCCCGGCTAAAGGTTTGCAAAATCCTACCATTTTCTTTAGAATGCAGCCAGTCCCCTGCCAGCACAGAGAACATTGCAGCGAGGACCCTTGCACCCTATGTGGAAGCAGAAGTCTCCATGCAGAGCATCAACACTCTCTGCCGAGTCACACTTCTAGCTCTGCAGTCAGCAAAGCTAATTCTTCCTGCTGATGGGAGAACTCTGGCTCGGACTCAGCAGGAGGTATCCTGCACCTCACACAGAGCAGAGGTCCCCATCTGTAACATGCTGGCAAGGGACAAGATTTTATACTGAGGCAAATTTTGAAATAACCACAAAAGTGTTTATTTAACAAGGTCAGTAGTTTCTCCTGGTCTCCACGCTGTAAGCTGATGCATCTGGAAAAGATTTAAAGGGCTTAGTTTCTTACCATTAGGTAAACTGTGGGGAACTGAAAAAGAAAAGAAAAATATGTTTGAGGTATAGCAAGATAACAAGTTATTTTAAAAGTTTAAACATTTTTTTGGGGTTATAGCAATATTAACATAGTGGCGATTTAATTTGAGTAAATTAGCTTTAGGAGGTTGGACCTCAGAAAAAAAAAAAATATATATAAGTGCAGGGCTGGCAACGGCCCCACTAACATCGGCGTCCTTTGGTGGAGGACGGTCCCACCAGCTGCCCTGGACTCTTCCACACCATTGGATCCTTCTTCACCACCTATTACCTTAAAACTAAATTCCTTGACTTTTTAGGCCCATTCTGGTGTGCATTTTCTACCTCCTCCACTCTGGGTACACATGCCCATAGTCCGTTCGATGCTCATGCCGAGCACTTGTTGACCTCACACTGCAGGGACTACCTCCCTCTCCTCCTGAAGCACCCCCTGGCGCGAAACACGTTGAGCTCACAAGCAATGCTCCTCTAGCATTGCAAGCCAATGATCACCCATATAGGTATTGTTCTTTGCATCCGAGGTTTATTAAATTAACCAATATTAGGTTTTTTTTGTTGCTATGATGTTGTACCATATATGTTCAGGTCCATGACCATCTAGTTAAACCTCGCTTTATGTTATTTAGGGGGTGATAGGAGGTTGTTCCTCTGGGGTGCAAGTCTCTTTTTATACCCTTTATGCATATGCAATGCTTTTTACAAATTACTTTAATAAATTTATACTTTTGAGACTGAAGTTTATTGGACTTGTTCTTTCTGGAGCCAAAAAACACCCATCTTTCTCTGATAGATATATCTATATCTCCACTTGTGGCACTTGTTTGCAGTGGAAAATATACAAAAAGTACTCATTTCAGTAGTAACTCCCTAGCCACACCCTTCAATCAAAATATATAACCACCTTAGTCAGAGCTGCATTAACCATTAATTAGAATAAGCACATACTTAGGGCACCAAGGGAAGGGACACAACAGGAGTTTTTCTCCCGAGAGATCATGCCCTTAAAGGATAAGTGTACTTTAAGATGAATTGCTCTTCTCCCTTTGTGCCCCATTTGCTAAATCATTCATATAATTATGGGGAAACTGAAGATTAATACATTTTCAAACCTTATTTCACTTTCAGTGCTTATTGAGTTTTGCCGTTTTCAGTAAGGCAAAGGGTCAAGGGGGGGGGGGGGGGCCATTGTTGT
>NW_017307853.1:109724-122371 GCF_000935625.1 Nanorana parkeri
CGGGGGGGGGGGGGGTCCATTGTTGACTGTGCTTAGGGTATCAGTCGCCATTTTTTCATCCCAGGAATTCCAAATGACTGCATCTTGGCATTCACAAGACTCTGTACAAGACTCTGTACGATGACTACCTCACACAATTTAGGGTACCAGGTCACTCTGTTGGGAGGAAAGCATCCTGGAAAGGAGATCTGTGTGGAGAGCTGTTCTTACAAACCTTGGAAAGAAGTGTTGGAGTGTCTGCAAGTAAAAAAAGGAGGGCGAACCTAAGAGTAAACTGTATGTAGCCAGTTAGACCAAAAAAGGTATGTGCGGTTCAGCTTGAGGACTTGATTCTTGAGAGCTTGCCAATCCTTGCCCACAGGTAGCCGTTGTAGGGTGCTACTGAATGGGATTGACTTGGTGACCATTGTCTCACTTCACATGGGTCATATAGAGAGGAATAGCAATAATCATTCATGTTAATAGGATTCTTCTTTATTAACTTACTGACCTGGTTCAGAATGTGGCACCATTACTTTTTTTCAAGTGACTGACAACATATACCTCAGTCATTATCTTGATAAAGAAATGGTTGCATGATGTGCGACACATACAGGACAAATTTAAATGGAAAGTTATTAACCATGTTGGTGTATTCGTGGAGCATAAAGTGTTACGATATAGAGCAATCTCCCTGCCAAGCTACAGTCAAAGTCTTACCTTGTAATCAGCACACTGGAAGTATGAAGGCAAGGAGACATCTTCTCCAATAATGGTTGTGTTCTTTCCTTCATGCTGCAATATCAGACTTACATCCAACTTTTCTGTGTTGCCCACAATGTTCACGCAGGCCTTTCCCGTCTCACCACTAAGCAAAGAGGCAGGTGAGCTCAGGACATATTGGCTATAAACAGAAGGGGAAAGAAATATTGTAGTAAGAACGAGGGTGGAAGTATACAAAAGTTGACACGTATTACTTACAAATTCCAGCCAAAATGTAGCAGTTGTAACAGATAATGATGTTCTTTATTTTATTTTATGAAAACAAGTCTCTGCTTTTGCCCAAGTTGCAGTTTAAGGTTCTCTGACCCTCCTCTAAAATGTTCCTTCTCACCCTGTTGTATTCTTTATGTGTTGCAGGTTTTTTTTTGTTTTTTTCTTTCCCTCTCGTAACAAGCAGCTCAACCATGCAAAGGATCATGGCTATACCTTCACTGCTGTTTACAGTCCAGCAGTCTAGGGCTCCTTCTGTATACCCAAACTTGAGCATCGCTGCATTCTACCGAGCCCAGCATTGCACTACCTGTGTGCACTTTAGCCTTACCACCATCCAAGGGGCCAGTCCACTATTGCCTTTGCACCCATCCAATCAATACAGATCCTCTCCACTGGAGAAAACCTTATGTCAACTTAATACATGGAGAAACCTAGCAGCATGAAGGTGCCCGCCAAGCATTAAAGTGTGCCCATTCCAATACAGACAAGGTTGAGGATATTATAAAACGCTGATAGGAGTGTATTGTGTGCAGAGGATATGACAATAATCAGTATGTGTAGAAAATGAGTTCAGAGGGTATGACAGTGAGCAGTATGTTCAGGAGAGAAGTGCAGAGATGTGATGTGGGACACTATGTGCAGGAGAGGAATAGTGCGGAGGATATAACATGGCGAGGAGAGGGAGTGACATGGGGCAGTATGTGCAGAGGGTAGGACAGCAGGAATTATGTTAATAAAAAAGGTGTGCAAAGGGTATGACAGTGGTCAGCATGTGCAGGAGATGTGCAGGGGGCAGCATGTACAGAAGCATGGCGAGGAGGGTATGACTGAGTCCAATATTTTCAGAACAAATACACAGGGTAGTATGTGCAGGAGAGGAATTGACATGGGGCAGAATGTGCAGGAGAGAAGTGCGGCGTATATGACATGGGGCACTATAGGCAGGACAGGGAGGAGTACAGAGGAAGACATACGGCAGTATGTGCAGGATAGGAGTGCATAGGATACAACATGGGGCATTATGTGCAGGGGAGGAGTGTGGGGAATGCGCCATAGGGCAATATGTGCATAGGGTAGGACGGCAGGCATTATGTTAAGAAAAGGTGTGCAGAGGGTATAACAGTGACTGTAGGGGGTATGAAGTCAGCTAGAACATGCAGGAGAGGAGTGCGGAGGTTATGGCAGGGGGCAGTATGTACGGCAAGACTGAGGGCAGTAATTTCAGGAGAGAAGTGCAGAGGTGCGCAGGAGTGTATGATGCAAAGTCAGCAAAGATCTGAATTTCTCTCAAACTGCAACACATCATATTCAATACAATAAAAAAAAAAAACACCAAAACAGGACGCAGGTTCCAAGCTGTTTCCCTAAAGTAGACAGACAGGAAAAAAAGTGCAGAGATAATGTTGAACACTTTCAGTAAATCAATCACAAGGAGTTAGACCTGCAAAACAGGAAGCCTGGGTGGGGAGGATTTGGGAGGAAAACTGCCAACAGCCTGGGCCGGGATTGATTGATAACCGGAATAAAATTAGCAAGATCCTCAGGATTAGTGACAACTAAGTGCAGACATCACTCAATGGCACAGCCTACATGCCAAGTATTTTTTTGCAGACACTGCCAATATTTGCTGATTTGACCCCGACATTACCCAGCTTGGATTGTAAAGCATATACTATGCACACACAGTTGCAGAGAAATTCCAGGATCAATATTCCTACAATGACAGATTTACTGAAAGCAGAACTGGAACTGCTCAACCCGAAAAAACGTGGCACAAATGATATCCTTCCAGCACACGAGTTTGGCTACTGTGGGTACTGCACTTAAGTCCATATACTGCTTTATAAATGGTATTCAACTGTAAGAGGGTCCCATGTGTAGCCTTCATTTATAAAAATTAAGGATGAGCAGGAAAAAGCTATCAAACCGATAGCTCAGTCCTGAAGATTGGAATTTCTCAACCTTTTTCGAGCCTTGGCACCCTTTAAAGTATGCAAAATCCCAAAGCAGCCCATTATACAAAAGTAAAAAGGCATGAATGTATGGTGCCCCCAAAAAGTCATTGCAGACTCTTATCCTAGATTGGGGTCATTTATGGATTTTAGGAGGGGCCCCACACCACAAAAGACACATAGGATTCCCACATCAGAGTCCCAACTTCCAGTGTCCACCACCGCACTGCTGCAGCAGCATGGCAGGAGGTAGAGCAGGTCTGGATGGAGGTGGGCTTCCTTCCTCTTCCAAAAGTTTGGAGTGGTCCTGGATGCATACGCTTCCACAGGGCTGGTGGCTGGCCCAATTGCGCCATAGAAACATGACGCTGTGCAAAAATGTCACAGTATTCCTGAGAAGGCAAGATGATATCACAGGATGCCACAACACGCAACACCCTTGTTGTGAAGGGCTGCTGCAGATTAAACAGGGATAGCAGCTCATGGTGACAATCTCTCCGCTTTGTTAATCAGGAGCAAACAGAAGGTAGAGTTCTTCTGATTACACAGGGAGGACTGTGCTCTTCCTGTGTAATCTGCAGGACTGAACTGTCAGTCCGACAACTCAGTCCTGTACAGTGCAAGGACACAGCTGTCCGTGCTTGCCTTCCAAAAACACAGCCCATTGCAACAGTATATTAATATGTAATATAATGCAGCACTGCATGCGATTTAACTTTTTATGTGCCGTACAGTTTATATTTTAGGGCAAGCTTTTGGGAGATCCACACCCTCCTTTCATTAGCATGTTGATTGGGGGAGGGTATGGGGGGATGACCATGAAAAGTATCATATAAAGCAGATAAACCATCTACAAAGATAAATGGTTAGTGAAGGTTTGGGGAAAAAGGGGGGGGTATACAGTGAGCCACATAAGGAGTAGAGAAAAAGTCAAACGAGGGGAGAATGGTCATAGAAGCATCAGATTTATAAAGCCAAGCTCAGTATTCTTGGTTCAGATGTTTTCCTTTCCGAAGGCAAGGCTCACATATCAGCGATCCCGGCCCGCGCACAGCGATTGTCCCATTGATTTCAATAAAGTTATATCTGTGTGGCAATCACGGAGGAAAAAAAAAGGTATGTAGCGCTCACCCCCGAAGGAGCCGCTGGATGATCGGGTCTTCTGTTTCACCTCTGTGACACACCACAAGCAATGAACCCACAGCACACCTTGTGAAGTTTTATAACAGATTTAATGACTATGGAATAGAACAAACACTTAACGGCTCCCCAATCACATGCAATACAACCAGGATAACAGGATAAGGCAATCTGACACGCAGCAGCAATCTATTGCATGCAGGAAAGCCTGCAATGTCAGAATGTCTCAGATAATATACTTAGATTGAATGCAATCAACATTAATATCTTTACTTAAAAGTATATATCCCCCGCTAAACTACTGGCCAGTAGTATTGTCCTAGGCTAGCCAACGTTGGGGCCCTTGCTGTATAGCAGATGTGAACAATAAACAGGTTGTCACTGCGGCCAAAGGCCTCTCACCACTCCTCAGATCAAATGGGAAGAGATGAAGTCTGCTGGTGGAAGCTGGGTGTCCTCTCTCTCTCTAGTCGACTCTGGGAGGAAGGTGAAGTCATCTGGGTCCCTTGTAAGAGGTTTTCACTCACTCAGGATACTGGCAGTCGTCTCCCTCTGGATGGCTGGATCACCCCAGTGGCTGGTTCGGCAGTGCGACTAGGCCTCGATGTCCTTTGCGTTAACCAAGTCACCGGACCTCACTTCAGGCACTCGATCGGGTCCTCTCCGATTCAGCAACTCAGATCAGTCTCTCTATAGACGGCTGCACAGAGCCTGTGTGTCCCTATATGTCAGCGGTGACCACACAGCTTTGTTTCACACAGTCTTAACCCACACAGGGTTACACAGGTCTGTCCTCTTCAGATGGCTGTCCCAGACTGAGGCTGCTCTGCAGTTGCAACCCATAAGCCTCCTGTTTCCTTCCCCACAGCCTCCTGGGTAATGCAGTTCTCAAAAATCCTTTCAGCAAACGTATCCAAATCAGCTCTGTATACCGTCTCCCCAACCTGTGCTCTCTGGCTCCACCTGCAATATCTTTTCTCTTAAAGGAGCTGCAATCACAACAGGGCTACAGGTACATTTACACGCCCATGCAGTTTTTTCAACCACAATTGTGCATGATTGCACGGGAGGTATCCCGCTGGATCCACCTAGCACGACTGAGGTGCCATTAGAAAATAATGGCAGCGCCACAGCGATTTGACGGTGGTATGTGATTTTGTGACCGTGCGGCCATCTGTGCGATTTTGTGCACGTTGGCCGCGTGGTCACGGATTGCCCTAGTATGAACCTGGCCTCAATGGTTTCGGAATGCGGAGAGAGAAACATGAAAACATTCCTAACTTCTGCATGATCATGCATAAAAATCATAATTAAACAGGATGGCACCTTAAAGTGACATTAAACCCTCAGATTTTTTAACATAAACCAATACTGTAATGTGTGCCTTACTGCAATCCATGGTAGTTTCCCTTCTCTTTGCTGCTCTTCCTTTTAAATCCTCATGTCTTCTCATGCTGGGGAAGAACTTCCCTTTGCAGCCGACTGCCTCTTCCTGTAGTGCTGGCTCAGGTTGCAAACCTGCACACAGACACCATGTATCCATTTCAGAGACAAGGCAGTCTGCTGCAAAACAGAAGTTCTGCCCAGCATGAGAACAGATACAGATTTAAAAAGAGCAGCAAAGAGAAGGGAAACTACCATGGTTTACAGTAAGGCGCACATTACAGTGTTGGTTTATGTTAAAAAGTCTGAGTGTTTAATGTCACCTTAAGTCCCAGTTTAAATCCTCCTGTACATGGAAACCACCTGTTCAGTGAAATGCTTACATCCCAACTCTCACGTATCAAGTAAAAGGCATAGCAGCAGCCTTGGTTTATAAAGCCATCCAGACAACTGTACTCTGCTACATCTCAGGTACTCCTATCACTTATGGTGTGTCCCCTCTCTACCAATACCCAACATTTATTGTCAAGGTCTGATGATCACCAGCACACAGCTATAGTGCCTTCGAACCTTACTTGATGTGTTTCTGGGCCAAGCAGAGTCACTTCCATCAGGGCGACAAGTACAGCCACCCAGATCACTTGTGCTAGTCTGCTGTTGGGCCTCTCTCTGTCCCACTCGACCGTGGTTTTTGGGTCCCCCCCGCTCCTCTGGGGGGCCCAGGACCACAGCACACATAGTATCAGGATGGCGAGCGGGAGCAGACCAGGGAATGGCCGCTCCCTGACCTGCTCCGTGATCATTGAAGCATGAAGCTCTCGGCATTTCCTGCTTCAGTTGTCAAGCAGGAAATGCCGAACATGTGCGCACAAGGCATGCATGTGTATGTAAATGGTGTGGGAGGGCGGTCTGGGGAGTTCTGACAAAAATAAACAGTGTGATGCTCTGGGATTGGTGCAGCAGCACACACCAGCAGCTGTGTGTTGTAGTGCAGCCTAAATGGTGGACCGCGGTATGGATGCCGTTCTGTCCGGACCGCGATTTGAACCTTGGCTCCATGAAAATTTAGCTACCCTGTGTAGAATAGATGCCGAGCCCAAACCGCACCCCGTGCCAGAAGAAACTGACACCCGTATGATACCATGCCAGATTAGCGTGACAGCTTTTGTTTAAACTAAAGCTATAATCCGCTGGCACGGTGCCATACTGGCGTCTGTTTCTTCTGGCATCGGAATCATGGCACGGGGTGCGGTTTGGGCTCTGCATCTATTCTACGCAGGGCAACTACCAGAGCAGGTTCCCATAAACCTTAGAAGCAGCTCATCACTGGACCTGAATGGAGGTGAAACACCTGAGGGGACACAGGGGAGCCGCCCCGATGGGGGGGCAACCTCAAAAAACACTTTCTAGGTTGGGTAAATGTCAGAACCTCCCATCAAACTTTTTATTGATGTTTGCACCTTCATGTACTCATGTCAGAGGGGGAAGTAATGGGAAAAAAAAACCCAAACGGAGACAGAAAGCAATTGAAACCTAAACAATTCTAACCCTTTATTACTCTGGAGTTCATTTCGAAGGGTTACAAACTTCCAGGTTTTTACTATGGTCTACACCCACCACTGTAGAGACCTCCTTGTGCAAGCTCCCTACCCAGGATGTGGAAGAGACTGACAAAAGGGTTCCAACTCTTCCTAAATATAAACGTAGCACCCCATTTCATTCATCTCTGATTGCATGAGCTACAGTTTCTTCCTATAAGAGAGAGCAGTGTTCAGTCACGCACCAGTTCACCAATTGTCCAACTTTACACCAATTGGCTTTGTAGTTCTGGATGTGCCACGCCGAGCCGTTCATGTGCCCGGGTACACAGCTGTGTAAATATACACAACAACTCCATCACCCTCTAATAGAGCACACTCTGTACATTTTTTTTTTCTAAAAATTGCTTAAAGTGACACTAAACTCAGGAGTTTAATCTTAAAAATACATTCAGGTACCCCAACGATGAACAATAATGTATCTTATTTGTGTATCACTCGGCTGTAGATCCTCCAATCATCTCTGACACTGTCCTTCCTTCTGGAGGGGGGCTACTTGTGTTCCCCATGATCCCTGTGTGTGTTGTAAAGTAGTCACCGCTCCAAGCTCACTCCTGTGATGGACTACAATCTCATGTTTAGTTTACTGATTTGTACTGAGATTGTAGTCCATCCCCGGGGGGAGCTTGGAGCGGTGACTACTTTACAACACACACAGGGATCATGGGGAACACAAGTAGCCCCCCTCCAGAAGGAAGGACAGTGTCAGCACCAATTCAGAGATGATTTGTGGATCTACAGCCGAGTGATACACGAAGATACATTTTTGTTAATAGTTAAGATACCTGAATGTATTTAAGATTTAGTGTCACTTTAAAAAGGAGGAACTCCAATATTATTTTAAAGGAACCCTTGCAGTGGGGCTACCTCTGCACTGCAAGTGCTTGCTTTGGTCTAAAAAAAAAGAAATATACTCACCTGCTCCTCACTCTTGCTAGACGGTCCCTGCAGCCTCTTCTTCCCCAGGCTCTGGCAGTCCAAGGACCCGTGATGTCATCATGTCCAATGCAGATCCATTAGATATGAGGATGCCAAGGGACATACTACCGCCAGAGAGGAGGGGGAGAGATATGATCGGTCACTGCCACAGGACCAAGGATCAGGTGAGCATATATCTTTTTTTTTTGCCTGTAAACCAAAACAAGCACTTGAGAACTATGGGGTTAAGGCTTTTCCCCATAGTTCTCCTTAGGGTAACGGGAGGACACAAACTAGCGTCCTCCCGTCACCCTAGGCTCAGTATACCGCGAGCTGTAGCTCGCGGTATACTGAGACGCCGCAGCTGAAGCAGATCCGACAATTGTGCCGGGATCCGCCCAGCTGCATGACTGACAGCTGGCTCTGCCTATCTTGAGGCAACTTGCAGTGCCAGGGGGTACACCCACTGCAAGTGTTGAAATGATGGATGATAAAATGTTTAAGTGGTGGGTCATGTAATGGCAAGAGAAGAGGAAAAAAAAAAAAAAATTAAAGAGACATGTTACCATGTTGAGCCAGTTTTCCCCTTAACCCGATACTTTTTGCACATGTTAAAATGCACATTTTAGGCCTGAATATTGCCTACGCCCTTCCTCCTCCAAAACTTGGACCACTAATGTAAATTTCAGAGCCAATGGAAGTGATCACTGCCTGTGTAAAGCTGACATTCAGCTATGTGCATTCAAACAGACTCCCAGCCTGTATAACCAACCACCAGGAGTCTGATTAAGGGGCCTGTTGCTGCAGACATATGGCATACATCAGTGGCAATGAAAGGGTTAAGAAACACCATGGGTTCAGGTGTTAAGGTTTGGTTTAACCCCTTCCGTCATTATGGGGTTAATTAGAACATACACGCCGCAATGTAGATCTACCCCGTACCACCTTGCTGGTGCCAAACTGCCTCTTACAAGATATTCCACATTGCCTGGTGCACCCCATGCAAGCACATCCCAAATGCTAATCAGACCTTGATTCTTGGCTGCAGGCTGACTGCAGATTTACTTTCCATTAAAGTAAATAGTGTTTGGGCCATCCATGTGTTGGGGGTGGGGGAGGACTGGACAACTGGGGAGAGTTTAGAGCAGGGGTAGGCAACTTTGGCACTCCGACTGTGGTGACACTACAAACCCTATAATGCCTCTGCGAGTCATGCCTGTTGCTGTCAGTCTTGCAATGCCTTATGGGTCTTGTAGTTCCACAACAGCTGGAGTGCCAATGTTGCCTACCCCTGGTTTAGAGTACATGCTACACAGAGCTGGGTAGAGGCTGCAAATGGAAGATCTCCACAGGAGACTATTTCAGCATGCAATGAGCCTTTTAAAAGAGCTCAGCATGGGAAGGATGGCCTACGCTAGAAGTGTCCTTACCCATTAAAAAAAAGGTAGAGCACTAAAACAGCAGTACGCAACCTTGGCCCTCTACCTCTTGTTGAACTACAGGTTCCATGAAGCATTGCAAGACTGTGCCAGCCACAGGCATGGCCCCCAAAGGCATGATGAGATTTATATTTTCAGCACAGCTACAGTGTCAAGGTTGCTTACCCCTGCACTAAACTCTTCCCAGTTGTCCAGGCTACCCCCCCCCGAAACACATGGATGGCCAAAACACCATTTACTTTAATGGAAAGTCCATCTGCAGCCAGTCAACCCATCACCAGTGCCCAGGTTGCCTTCCCTTGCAAGCTGCAATCTTGCCTCCCATGTGACAGATTTAGTGGTTTTATTCCTGGAACTGGCTGTCCTCAATTCTTGTGCCAGTGCTCTGGTCCCCGTTCTGTGCTATTCTTCAGTAAAATGGAGTCATCTTTGTGCCGCAGGTGCAGGGTCTGCTCTGGTCCTGGCTACCATCTGCAGAGATCCTGACAGCCCTTGGAGTCATCTGGTGACACCAGAACAAGATGAACCCCAATACCCCACAGTGCCTCAGGAGATTGTGTGAGCATTCCAGAACACCCTGCAGTGCCATGGACGCTACCCTGAAACTAGAAATGCATCTGGAAGCCAGGCAGTGGCAGCTGACTGGACCAGATCATCATCAGCCATGGAAGGGGAAGCAGCATCGCTGGCAGGTACCCAGTGTTTTAGAAGTAGAAACCTGAACATATTACATTTCTCTAAGAAGCATCTTTGGGGATCGAAGATGTAAAAAAAAAAAAAAACCCAGCACCAAAAACATGCATAGTCTATTTTATGCCAAATCAACTGAACACTAACCAATTCTAATGTGAGAGAAGGATCTCAACCTGGAAACAACATAAAAGACAAAACATCAAAGATGACGATTTAGCCCCTGTTCAAACTTTTTCAGATGCGTCGCCCTACAGTGCAGGACACCCATGCCACATGATGCAGTGCGATTTTTGGTGCTATACAGAGATGTTTTTACCCCACAGAGTTTATGTAACATGCATTTTTAAGCATTTGAGTGAAGGATCTCGACTTGGAAACAAAAAAAAAAAAAAAAAAAAAAAAAAAAAAAAAAAAAACAAAACAAAAAAAAAACAACCAAAAAAAAAAAAAAAACACCCACAGTTTAGCCCCTGTTCTGACTTGTGCAATTTGTCACCTTGCAATGTATGACAGTAGAAATCCCCATTATTCTCTACGACTCGCATGCACACCCATGCAACATGCTTCAGTGTGATTTTTGGTGCTACACAGAGGTAATACTTGTAAGTGCTACAGGCTTACGGATTACTCAGTACACATGTACTATGCAAACCTAGATCTGACGCAAGGTCTGTTTTAATGCATGCAATACTTTGAAGGTTGTAGAAAAAAAAAAAAAAACAACAACACACACCACAGTATTTGTAGGGGCAGTATTTGACAAGCAACTGAGTTACATAGTTACATAGTATTTGAGGTTGAATAAAGACATAAGTCCATCAAGTCCAACCTATTGTGTGTGAAACAGTAAGAAAGAGGTACAGAGGTTTCAGCTTCCATAAGGAGGTTGCAATTGGCCTGGGGCAATTTCCATCTCAGTTCAACAAGCAGGCCTAAACGTCATACACTGCAATCAGCTGCACTGTATTCTGACAGCAGCCTCAGAGGGAGATTCATCCATACATGTTGTTTAGCATGGACGGAAGAAAAAAATCTCATAGCATATGACCAGCTTTAGTTTACAGCACTACAAATTCACACAAAGGCTGGCGCAGACCTGAGTGATCCCGGGACCACACGATCGTGTGCACCTGTACACAGCAGTTGCCACACGGCCCCATTGAGTTCAATGCGGTTACATCTGCGCAGCAATCACTTAAAAAAAAAAAAAAGGTACATGTACTTTTTTTCCACACTCAGCTTTTTTTTTTGTTGCCGCGATTGTATTTCGATCGCCGGGCCCGAATCGGAGGGGGGAAAAAAATTACACGGCAGCTTGTTGTTAGGCTCCATGCTTAAAGGGGAACTCCAGGAATCTAAATTCACCTTTGTAGTGGAGCTACTTCAGCACTGCAAAGGGTTGAAGGAGAACTATGGGGTTAAGTCTTTTCCCCATAGTTCTCCTTAGGGTAACGGGAGGACACAAACTAGCGTCCTTCCGTCACCCTATACAGCTCGCTGTAGCTCACGGTATACTGAGACGCCGCAGTATACCGCGAGCAGCTGCTCGCTGTATACTGAGACGCCGCAGCTGAAGCGGATCCCGACAATTGTGCCGGGATCCGCCCAGCTGCGTGAGTGACAGCTGGCTCTGCCTATCTAGAGGCAGAGCCAGCTGTACCCGCCCCCTCCCCCCGTCCGTTCCGCCAGTCAGCGCTGGCAGATCGGAGCGGGGAGGGGAGAATCCAGCCCCTCCCCTGTCACGGCAGAGAGCCGTGACAGGATCGAGAGGTGAGCGAGCGCCGGTATGTGTTCGCTCACTTCCCGATCTCCTGAGCCGACCTGTGACAGTCTCATTGTCACAGGTCGGCTAGAACTATGAGGTGAGTGAAAAGCACCCGCCTCATAGTTCTCCTTTAACTGGTCATTTTGGTCTTGACTTGGTGCTCACATAATAATAAAAATACTGTTCCAACCCTCGTTCCCCCCGAGCTGCTAGACCGGTCCCCACAGCCTTTTCTCCCCCAGGCTGCAGTGTATCTGTTCTTATCAGTTACCGCTGGGGAAAAGAACCGTCCTGTCGGGGTAGGAGGGATTGTTATTTAGTACTCGCCGGAGTGAAGGCTGGTGTTTGAGGCGCCTCCTTTTGAGAGGGGGGAGTCTCCTCGGCACTATGGCCTCCTGATGTGGGCAGATGCTTGCTCTCGTCTGGCTGGGGGGATCGGGAGGCGCAGAGGCCCGCGGTGCTGTGCCCCCTGGGGGTGGCATCCCAGATGTGCCAGTAAATTACTGGGGTATGGGACCTATGTGCACTATGGTCACGGCCCTTACTGCTTTTTCTGCACCGCGTCTCTTGGGCATGGCCTTCTGGCTAGCCCGGGGCAATTGTTATACCTGGCCGAGAGGCCTGCCATGTCTCGCACTGGCACTTATTTATTTTTAGCACTTATTTATGCATGATATGCACTCTGACTCGCAGATGACGGAAGGTGCGGGTACCTTCGGGGGCCCGTCCTGATGTTAGGGAGTAGGCTCTGTGACCGTCATATAGGGCTCTCTGCCTTCTCCGA
>NW_017307853.1:122656-126482 GCF_000935625.1 Nanorana parkeri
CTCAAGGGCAATACCTCTATTGATATAAAAAAATACTAATTAGTTTCATATCTCCAAACTTTAGACACATTAATTGTATTTGCCTCGTGCTATTGCCAGCTACATAAATCTCACATTACAATGTAACCAGGCAGCTCTGGGCCCCAAAGCAGGTGCATGGTCTGCTATTGCTATTGGGCTTATTTATACTACCATTAAGCTGCATCAATCAGAACTGATCAACGCAGGCTCAATGCAAGGGCACTTAAAAAACAATTGTTGTCTATGCAGGGTCGTCATCAGGCTGGGTGTCACTCGGCATGCACGTCATTACATATACACGTGACATGCACTTCACTACCGGCGGCCATCTATGTGATGGGCAGAGAGAGGAGGGGACTTTCATCCGGCGGGATAAGGTATGCCGCCAGGTCCCCTCCTCTCTCATGCAGCTTGTGGGCTCTCTGTCCATGACCGTGTGCCTGACTTTTCAGAGGAGGGTGACATTAAAATGACTGTCAGTCATTTTGGTGTCACCCCCTCTGATGGCGTCACCCGGTGCAGGCTGCACCCCTCTTATGACGGCACTGGGGGAAAAACTTATTAAAATCTGGAGCAGATTTGCACTGCAACCAATCAGCTTCTCTCTCTCATTTTCAAATCTTACCTGAGCAAACGGAAGAGAGAAGCTAATTGGTTGCCATGGGCAACTGCTCCACATTCTGTCTGCTCTAGTTTTGATCAATTCCCCCGACTGTGTCTATGTACAGTATGTGCCCTGTTCACACCATATGGTGGGTAAAAATGCTGCCGCAATGCACGTCATCGCATTTTATTGGGTTGAATGAAGTGTCATTATGTGACATTTCAAAAGAGTTTAAAAAAAGGGATAAAAAAAAGTTTGTAACATCGCACCGTCCCTGCACAACCAGCACCAGCGTGCACACAATATAAGGAGCATAATGCATGCGGGCTGGTGTGAACAAGCCCATAGTTTTGCCCTTGACGCTAATGCTCTAAGGCTGGACGCACTGCTCTATCTCTTACGTTCAACCCGCGGGCTGCACGAAAAACTTAGAGCAGATTCCTCCATCAACACTACAGTACAAGTGTGTTGATCGAGGAAACCTGCTGTTTGCATTGTATTCTGACAGCTCACTGGCTGCAGGCTCTTGAGGTACGAAGATTTTCCAGCCCGCTACTTCGATCAGCTGATTTGAGGGATGCCGGCCAAAAGGATGCCGACAGCGGCACACACTGTGTGAATGTTCTAAGGGTGCCCACACACCTTACGATAATCGTACGATAATCGCGGGAAATCCCGCGATCGTACGATTATCGTAAGGTTTGTGGAAGCCGTGCGACCTCTACTACTGTAAGGTCGCACGACTTTTATCTTAGGAACATGTTCGAAAACCCGCCGAGAATCGTACGATTTCCGGCGGGTGTGTGGCATGTTCGTAAGATAAAAGCCGGACGGGCCGGTGTGCTCAAGCGCACACTGCCCGTTCGGCATTGCGGTCATCCGAAGCCCGCCCCTCAGGGGGGCGCGGCTTGCGATCATCGCAAGTACGATTTGCCTGTCCAAGATAGGCAGATCGTACTTTTTTTTAAGTACCTTACAACCATGGCAAGACAAAAGTCTTGCCATGGTTGTAAGGTGTGTGCCCAGCATTATACTTGCCTTGTGCTGTCCTGAACAACCACAAACCCTTATTAGCGAATTGGGGCACAGTTACTAAATGAATGCATATGTTTTATACATGTATATACACGATCTATTAGAAGATCACATACATGGGTGGAGGAATTATTGCAGTGCACCTACTAATTATTCAAATGAAGCCTTCATGGGAAAAACAGGGGGGTTGTCATTGCTCACGGCATTCTAAAAACGCCAGCTGATGAAAGAAGTATGCAGGTCAGGAGTGTCAGAAAAACGAGCTTCCTTATGGTGCTGCCAGAAATAATTGGGTGCCCACGGGGCCAGCAACTGCCGCCAATTCCATTTCCCTATGTTCACCAGTGTAAGGCAGAGGTACTAATTGGCTGCATCTCTTTTGAGCAGCCAATCAGTGCCTTAGTTTCCAAAGGAAGTTTGGAGCTTTTAATTCGCTCCTGGTGGTTGATGGTGCAGCTAGGGTTGCCACCTGTCCAGGATTCACCTGTACAGTCTGGGTTTTGAATGCTGTGTCCGGGTTTCATGGCAGCTGAAACCCGGACACAAGATGTCAGGGAGACAGGGGCCACCAAAATTAAGATAGGGGCTACTGCCCTCCCCCCTCCCCCCCCGGGTTTCGCTTGACGAAAAGGTGGCAACCCTAGGTGCAGCGCAGGATATGCGCCTGTGGAGACCTGCATGGGCAAAGCAAAGATTCTCTGTAACTCATTTTTTTTACCGTAACCCTAAGGTCCACTTTAAAGGAGAACTTTGGGGTCAGGGCTTTTCCCCATAGTTCTCCTTAGGGTAACGGGAGGACACAAACTAGCGTCCTCCCGTCACCCTAGGCTCAGTATACCGCGAGCTGTAGCTTGCGGTATACTGAGACGCCGCAGCTGAAGCGGATCCCGACAATTGTGCCGGGATCTGCCCAGCTGCGTGACTGACAGCTGGCTCTGCCTATCTAGAGGCAGAGCCAGCTGTACCCGCCCCCTCCCCTGTCCATTCCGCCAGTCAGCGCTGGCGGATCGGAGCAGGGAGGGGGGAATCCAGCCCCTCCCCGTCACGGCAGAGAGCCGTGACAGGATCGAGAAGTGAGCGAACACCGGCATGTGTTCGCTCACCTCCCGATCTACTGAGCCGACCTGTGACTGTTTCATTGTCACAGGTCGGCTAGAACTATGAGGTGAGTGGAAATCACTCATCTCATAGTTCTCCTATAAAGGGAATGTCTTTTTAATATGAAAGAGGTCACCTTGATGCAAACAGGCTTATCAATATACAGTATGTTATTGTTTAATCTATGTATCATTTGTAATTTTATATGTACATGAGGGAAGCAATATTTACTTATTACATACTAAGGCTTTGCTTCCAGCTCTGCAGTACTACACGGTATTTGTGCCTTACTGCTCCTTCTCACAATGCAAAGTCTATGAGCTGGCTGACACATTGGAAACAACGCACTCCCTGTGTGGCTGGTATCTTATCACAACAGCTGCTAAAGTGAACTTTACAAGTCCCCAACTATGCAAATGTAACCTTCATAATCGGCTCCATCAGCTGCCTCAAACGTTCTCCTTCTTCCTGCAAAATGTGCAGCATAAACAAACTGAACGGTGTTTTTGCTAAAATGCAAAAGTTGGCTTTTGGCAATAGACGGTAGCCATTTCCTGGGTATTGGGCAAGGTTTGCAAGCATGCTCACTATTTAATTAATATCACGATTATTTTGTGTTATCTGTCTATATATGAATTTATTTTATTTTTTTTTTTTTTTTTTTTTTATCCAGATACAGGTCAAAATATTTTCTACTCATTGCTGTATAATGTATTAATGGGATTTGTAGTCCCCCTGCAGCTGCTGCCATTCTGCATCAGAGTGCAAGCTCCTCTGTACAGAGACTGATGTGACTGGCTCAGTGTTCCCTGTACAGCACTGCGGTATATGTCAGAGTTATATAAATGTATAATAATAGTGTGTGACTGTGGGGGGACATTGGAGTTTAAGCTCCTCTGTACAGAGACTGATGTGGGGCTGACTGAGGTGAGGGGTCATAATACTTTTCATATCACACCTCGGCTCACAGACCCGAATAGCACTCGGAAACTCCCGAATAGCATTCGGGAGTTTCCGAATGCTATGTAGTATTATATGACAGCTGGGAATGTCAAATGGGCGGAGCGA
>NW_017307853.1:127231-156823 GCF_000935625.1 Nanorana parkeri
GCTCGCTCCGCCCATCTGTTGACATTCGGGCTGAATGTCATTTTGCGGCGAGTTTTCGTCGGGTTCGGGTGGTCGTCGTGCGGCCGGACTTTTTTTATTTCAGCGGGGGTCGTGCATCGTGATTGACGTTGGATTACATCGATGGAGCCATATTTTTCTTAATTAGAGGAATAGTCAAAAATTAAATCTTTGTTTTTTTTTCAATTAAAGGATTTTATCTAAAAGTCTGGACTTTTTACTAACTATTTGATTTAAGCCTTTAGTGAATGTGCAATTACCCCTTACTCATTCACAAGGGGGGAGGGCGGCATCTGGGTGCCCCATTATTTAAAGGGGTACCCCGATGCAAATAAGCCCCCTTGCCCGCAGACCCCCACAACCACCGGGTCAGGGTTGTGAGGAAGAGGCCCTTGTCCCCATCGGCACGGAGACACCCTCCCAATGTCGAGGGCACGTGGCCTGACCCTGGGCCTGGGAGGGCCCGGGGGGGGGGGGGGCCCCCCGCTCCCCCCCCCCCCCTTTCCTGCCCTGCCGGGCCATTGCTCAGGTCAAGGGTCCGGTAGGACTGTTAGGGGCCCCACATTTTTTTCCCACATTTTTGGGGGCTGGGGTTCCCCCTTAAAATTCCTACCAGACCCAAAGGGTCTGGTAGGATTTTGGGGGGAACCCCACGCACTTTTTTTTTGTTTTAACTTGGGGGAGGGTCCCTCCTAACATTCCATCCAGACCTAAAGGGTCTGGTATGAATTGGGGGGGAACCCCACGCTTTTTTTTTTTTTCATCTTCTGCAGACTGTAAAAAAAAAATTCTAATGTCACTTTGTCACAAATGAAATTTCGACCGGACTACCGCTAACGAATTTCGGGAAATCGGTATTTCGGATTCGTTTGCATTTGTTTTAGCTGTAATTCGGAATTCGGATGCATCCGAAGCTCCGAAGATTCATCCGCATTTCGATTCGGAACGAAACGAATAGCACATGTCTACTGCCAAATAGTCTAGTTCTTCCCAGCCTGCCCCTAAGGTAAGAAAACACTTCTTACAGTGTATCATTATTATCTATATACACTGAGTGGCCAGATTATTATGACCACCCCATCAGTACTTCGTTGGGCCACCTCGTGACTCCACGAGATGATGAAAGGTGATGCGAGGAATCTGACACTGCACTGTTGCCCTTCTGTTGTCTTGTACCAGTCTTGCCCCTCCCCTGTTCTGCCCTAACATTGACTAGTCGCTGACGGCCACAATTCACACGTTCAGACCCAGATTTTCGGCTGACAGTCCGGTCTTTAAACACTTTAACAACAGCTGCTCTTGAACATTTAAGGAATTCTGCTGTTTTGCTGATACTCGCTCCATGGCCCCGAGCGCCAACAATCATCCCGCGTTCAAAGGCTGTTACATCGCGTTGTTTACCCGTATCTTTAGAAATAAATCACTTCTACTGTCGTGGTAAACAACCTGATTCCCTATTTATAATGGTCTGGCCCTCCAGCAACTTCAGCGCCAAATTATAGCTAATTATAGCTAATTTGCCTTCAAACCTCAGGTGGTCATAATAATCTGGCCACTCAGTGTAAATGTTTATTTAGGTTGGTTACAAAGGCAAAATCGTGGATATCAGCAAACATGGATATAATCACATTAGCATACAATTGATTCACAATGTAGACACGCCTCGACCTCGCCACCAGTGACATAAATGTGAAACACAAAATATAAAGGAGAAGATGTACATTGATTCAAATTTAACCCAACCTTTAATCTTAAGAACTAATCATTATAAACAGTGGTGGAACTACCAGGGTCGCAGAGGTCGCGGCCGCGACCGGGCCCTGGAGTTCGGCCACTTGGAGGGGGCCCAGGACAGGAGGAAGGGGCCACTGGTGACCGCTGATTACCAGTCCCGGGACTTCTTCCTCCCGTCCTGGGCCCTACATGCTTCACGCTGCTCCCCTCATCTTGTTCCGGGCGCAGCGTGAAGCATCATCCAGCCGGGCAGCAGCCAATGAGAGGGAGCGGTGTAATCCCCGCCCCCTCATCACACAGAACTGCCGCCGAGTGCCGAATAGAGCTGCTGCGGACACGAAGGGGGAGACAGGGAGCTGGAAGTATCAAGGAAGGTGACATGGGGTCCGGGAGCGGAACAATGGGGACATGAAGGGGGAGATAATGGGGAGATGAAAGAGGTCAGTGTTTTTTTTTCTTTCCTTGTCTAAATTTTGTTTAAAAAAAATAAAAATCTAATGTGTTTCTTCTTGGGGGGGCCCTTCATGGATTCTTGCATGGGGCCCTGAGGTCACTAGTTACGCCACTGATTATAAACAAGTCACTCTGGATAGTATATTGAGTACCTCACCTTAAATTTAAAGGTAGAGTTGTGAGCCCAGAACCCAAGTTGTGGATCAGTAGAAGCATCAAGCTCCGAGGACCTGCAACCCCATATATTGCCAGATGTTTGTTGACACCTGATCTCCATTCCTATATGATTAAATCCAAAGTCACCAGCGCCAATGGCTATCTTCATACAACTTCTAGTGGTCCAACAATTCTTCACAAATTCATTCAGCCACCTAAATTTCACCAGGCAAGTCTCCAGCATATAAAAGAGAAAAGGAACACACAAGGATGACGTCTTGTGTGTTGAGCTTGATGACCAGGCCATCCTGCCCCAAGACCCCTGAGTTGGAATATGGTGTTGGCCCCTCTTGGTAGCTAAAACTTCACTCTTCTAGGAAGGCTTTCCACAAGATTTTGGAGGGTTTGTGTGGGAATGTGTGCCCATTCAGCCAAAAGAGAATTTGTGAGGTCAGGTACTGATGTTGGACAGGAAGACCTGGCTCAGAATGGTTGTTCTATTTCAAAAATGGCCAAAGGTGTGCAATAGTTTTGAAGTTGGTGCTCTGTGTTGTCCACTTGAGTTCCTCAATGAATAGCAAATTGCTGCACTAAGAGTATAATAGTGATCTAAACAGTAGACTAGCTGCAACAATCTGTGATTGAGTAATCATAGACTGAACAGTTTTTTTGGACATATCGATGCCTTCTAAGAAAGGAAAGTAAATCCATGTTTTTCTCTCTTCCTTAGACTTTTTGTTGCGGTTATTTTGGACTTATATATTGGAGCAGAGGGATACTGTTATTGTGTCACCTCAGCTAACCACTTTCTGATGCACTTGTTTATTGTTATACCACTTATATGTTTTACACCAGTATAAGATTTGTAGCATTCTTGCATCAATTGGAGTGGAAGCACTGATTCGTATTATTGTATCCACATTCGCACACCTATTAGAAGATTTATATACAATTTGATTCCACATGTGTTTAGTTTTACAATTTAGGGTTTGTTGCACGGAGACATTGTCCATTTGACTTCACTCATGTTCACCTGTTGAGGTGATTTTCATTAGTTGATTTGTTCACATTCAGACTGAGCGCAACATATCAGCAGCACTACACTTAAGTTCCTCCACCCAAATTTACCCAACCGTGTCTTTATGGACAGGAACACAGTCATGCTGGAAAAGAAAAGGGCCTTCCGCCAACTGCTGTCACAACACGGTTGCAGGAGTACAATTCTCTAAAATGTTTTTGTATGTTGTGGCATTAAGAGCTTCCTTGGCTGGAACCATCTTAACTCAATACTTTGGACAGGTGTCTACATACTTTTGGCCATATAGTAAGTGTGATAGCCAGGTGTCCACAAACTTTTGAGCAGTCTGCACCTAAATTTCCATTTGTGGTTGTAGAAACATATAAGTCAGGGCTCGACAAATCCCAGACGCCATGTCGACTAGAAATTTCTTACTGGTACCTAGGCTTTTGTCAGCCCGTTTACTGTCCCCCGCCTCCACCTCCTCAGCTGCTGCATCAACTCTGCTTCTCCTGTGCTCCTCCCCGCTGCAAGCCCGCTTCGTGCTGCAGTCTGTGTCCCCTTCGATCCCCTCTGCTCTGCTCTCCCCTCCGGTATCAGCAGGGGCAGCAGGGATCAGTGGGGAAACAGTCCCCTGCAGCGAGTGCCCAGCAGGGAGGAGAGACCTCTGTAAAAAAAATGTAAAGTCCCCTGCGAAGGCGTGCATAATAACGGAAACACAAGTCGAGTGTTTTCAATTCAAAGCAAATTTGTCAAGCCCTGATATAGGTATATACCTTTAGCTAAGGTTAATTACAAACTTCCTTTTAAAAGTATTTAGTCGTATGAAAACTAAGCTGTAATCCCTTAGCAAACATAATAAAAACATCACGCCAATATATTTCCCTAATCTGTATATACCTAAAGGATAAGCCCTGAGCATGACCTAGTTATCTTTTGTTTAAACACAATGTCTGGGCCGACTGTAAATTGTACATAAAGAATATGTTCATTGTGAAAGGGAGATAAAGTCAAGCTAACATGCAAGATGTTATTTTTAAAGCAGACCTTCCATGAAAATTGAAGGTCCGCTCTATTGAAATCCCTTCCTTATAGTCAAACTGCCTGCAAAGGTGATTTAAAACAGTTGCTAAAAAAACAAAACAATACTTACCTTGACCCGGCTTCTGATGCTTCCAGGAGAGGCAGGTGATGTGAGTGTGCCGGGCCGCTGCCTCCTGGCATAGCTGGCTGCTCGAAATCCCAGGAAAGAAACTCCAGTCCATTGCATTGGCATAATATATTCTTGCAGGATTTCAAACACCCAGCTAGCAGCAGTTCGGGGTAGGTCTTATATTACAGAAATCCCTGAAGATAGCGCTATGTCTTATTTTCGGGGTAGCTACACATATAACTGAATTTTAAAATATCCGCCAACCTCGACACCGGGACCGGCAACAGCACGCCGCCTTCCGGGACCTCGTCCAGTCCTGTGAGTACTCCTCCCCCAGCCCGCTAAGACATCCCCCGAAATAAGTCCTAGTGTCTTTTTTCGTGCAAACACGGTACTAGTGTACTTCAGATCATGTTTTTTAGCAGGCACTAGAGAGACAAGCTGCTTAGCGGAATTTTTCTTTGAATTATTATTTTATGAATCTTGCCTTCCTCTTACTGAGCTTGGTTAGACTCTCTGCATAGGTACCTCACTGTCCACCTGCTAAGGACTCAAGCCTGCCTTGCAACTCTCCTTCTGTCTTTCCCTTGTTTTCTCACTATTCACTCACTAATGACTTCTGCTTACTCTGTGATCCTGATTTCATCTCATATGTGGTACCCTGCTGGCTATCTACCAGTGGCTCTGGTCTACCACGATCCTGCTGTTAAACCCAGGTTCTACTTCAACCCTTGATGGCGCTTTTTGCTGTATGTCAGCTGACTTCACCAACCATGTTTCAGATGAGTGCTCTATACTTGATGATGCCGCCTACTTACCTTCCTGGTTTCTCTCTGCTGAATCTATTCCAGTTCTAGTCTTTTTGAGCAACGTTTCCAGGTACTTGTACTCCTCCTGCACCTTAGTACCACCTGTTGTACTACCAGGGGTGCTTGGGCTGGAGAAGCAATAGAGACTGCCCTCCTCATTCCGGTCCCCTACCAGCTACATGACACTTGCTCTGGTAACAGCTGTAAAATGTTTAATTTCCCATCACTTTCTATCCCAGTGACAATGTTCACCGGTACAAACACGGTTTCCTGCTTTGTCATGACCCTTGATATCTATATATTGGTAATAGGGTCAGGCAAACACTCTATTTGGCATACTTTTCTCTATCTATTCCAGCACTAGCCAACTACTATTCCCACTAAAAAGCCAAGTGATAGTTTCAGCATCTTTGGATACATGCTTTACCATTGAAGAATCCAGATTCAAGAAAGTGATGCACTCAATTCTGCTTTTGCAAAATGGTGGAGACACAAGTTGCTGTACTGCAGGAAGGTGTTATCTTTGGAGTTTATGAGAGTTATAAACCTAAGATATCCCTTCAGGCTGCACCAGTCCTTTAATAGGCACCGTTGAGGAGGACATTAGAGCTTCCTTGCAATACATCCAGACAGCTGGAGGAACAATATAGTCTGTAGTGACTAATAGATTGTGAAACTCACACTCCCTTCTTCTCATAGACATATCTATCCTAAGGCTCATGCTGGTTTGTTTTGATACTGTAACTATCATGTGCATGTATGACAATCAGATTGTTGGATGGAATGTTTGTTGCTTCTGAGAAGGTGTGTCTTGTGAAATATGGACTGTTTCACATTCAGAAACTACATAAAGGGGTTCATGTATAAAAGCTCCATCCAGCGTATATATCCGGGCAGATGCCGTTTGTACGGCACTAGCAGCTCTAGATGGCGCTGACGAAGATAGGAATTTCCTGTATTCGTCAGCACCATCCCAGATAGCAAGGATAACTTGCCACAAACTTGTGTCAGGGTGAAATTGTAATTCTGTTAACTTGCTGCACACATTCCTGGCAAGTTGTAGACTTGCAGAACACTCGCAGCACAAGTTCTAGGCGACACTTTTTGAATTTGTAGCAAATTTGCTTGGCAAGTCTACAGCAAGAGTCCTGCAGGTCTTAGCAAGAGCTCTGCAAGCTCCCTGGTCTAGAGACTTGCAATGCAGACTTGCTGTAATTGTGCAACAAAATTGTGAAGCTTGGCAAGTTTGCAATAGTTTAGCAAGTCATTTTCAAACATGCAGCACAATTACTTGCTATCTGGCATCTAGGAGCACTAGTGCCAAAAGAACGGCATCAGCCTGGCATATGGGGGCTTTTATAAGTGCACCCCTAAGAATGCATCGTCAAGGAGGAGAGCTTAGCCCCCTCAGCTCAGGCAATGCTCCCCACCAGCAGTCTTTATGGAAGCATTTTCCATCTAACTCCAGGCTTATGCTTTATTTTACAAAGGTCCCTTAGCAGACTGTAATGCTTGCCTCCAATCCAGAGCTGTCCTCTTGCACTGCCTTTTCTCCACCACAGGATGTCCTTAGTCTGGAGGGTTGAATAACGCCCAACATCTCTCATTTCAAAATATTGAGCACGCACTGCGAGCGCAGAGCCCCATGGCCCTTATCCCTGATGCAGCATCACGCCAGCACACAGCTGGAGGACCAGCCAGGAGACAACTGACTTCCGATTCTCAAGCTGAGGGTATTTAGAAATAAAGTAACACAATTATTAAAGATTAACAGGGCTATTCACTAAAGAGTTTGGAGAAGTGCCCAGTCTAGGACAACATAGCTGAACTGGAAAGTGAGCTGAATTGGAGAATTTTTCCAAATCAGCTATGTTGTCCTAGATTGGGCACTTCTCCAAACTCTTCACCCTTTTGTGAATAACCTGTAGCTGCCCTTACTGACTTTATTTACCATTGTCTGTGAAGGTTCTCATTCATCCAGGTCATGGTATATCTGTAAAAAAATAAGTCAAGGCAACTGGATTTGCTGTATGTTTCTGAATTGAGAAAGCTGGTTGGATGACCAGTGAAACATCCTCAAGAAAAATACAGCAAGTCCAGTTGCCTTGACTTATTTTTTACAGATTTATTTACCATCATAATTGGAGATGTGACACATTGCAAATCATATGGGACCTCTACACCCCAATGGCATCCCAATGGCTCCGATTTATATGGTGTTATTATTTAAAAAAATTGCAGAGCCATTTGTACTTCGAAACTGCATTTCCATTCATTCTATGCGAATAGGGGCAAAACAAATGTTATGAGGCTAGGTTCTTTACACCATCCGGTCCGGTGCGATCAAAATGCTGCAAGCCAGTGTATTTTCGTTCCCGGTCAAATGTAATATCAGGAAAACACCACATTATTGCCACTAGGTGGGGCTGAGGAGCACAGGAAAGACGTATTTATTGCAGCTCCATCTACTGGCCATAATGTGGTGTTTTCCTGATTCGCTCTGATTTTATAAATGAATTGCATTCAATCTGGAAAGAAAATGTACTAATAACCTTCATTTTTGCCCCCATTTGCACAGAACATGTGTATATGCAGGACAAGTGGCTATGCAGTTTTTTTAAATAATTAGGTCCCTATGTGATGCAAATTAATAAAGATCATTAACTTACTAATCCAATAAAATCACGTTGGGTATGGCCTATTATTTGTCCACACTGAATAATGTCAGGAGATTAACGTCTGTTGCAACCACTGTGATTATGTTACGTTTCATTTCATTTCAAAGCCATCAGGAGGTTAATATGATGTCAATAAGTTGTTTAAGAAGTTATTTAAATAGAACTAGTCACATTTGGGGTTATGCAAGAGACTGAATTGATGATATTTGATTTATTTGCTGTGTGCTATTACTGTTGTAGGAGGTGAAAGGCATAGTCCATGTTTTATTCCATGTTTCATATTACACACATATTTAGGGTGTGACATGAAACATGGGGGGCTGATTTAAAGAATTTCCATATGCTGGGCCAATGCAGTTTGCTTTTCCACCACTAGATGAAGCTGAGGAGCACAAGACATGCCCCTATGCTTCTTGGCACCATCTAGTGGCGGGAATGTCGTGCAAAGAAGGTGCCACATTTGATAATCCACAGCCCAGCTTAAAGGAGAACTATGGGGTGAGTGCTTTTTACTCACCTCATAGTTCTAGCCGACCTGTGACAATGAGGCTGTCACAGGTCGGCTCAGTAGATCGGGAGGTGAGCGAACACATACCGGCGTTCGCTCACCTCTCGATCCTGTCACGACTCTCTGCCATGACAGAGGAGGGGCTGGATTCTCACCTCCCCGCTCCGATCCACCAGCGCTGACTGGCGGATCGGACGGGGGAGGGGGCGGGTACAGCTGGCTCTGCCTCTAGATAGGGAGAGCCAGCTGTCACTCACGCAGCTGGGTGGATCCCGGCACAATTGTCGGGATCCGCTTCAGCTGCGGCGTCTCAGTATACCGCGAGCAGCAGCTCGCGGTATACTGCGGCGTCTCAGTATACCGCGAGCTACAGCTACTCAGCCTAGGGTGACGGGAGGACGCTAGTTTGTGTCCTCCCGTTACCCTAAGGAGAACTATGGGGAAAAGCCTTAACCCCATTGTTCTCCTTTAAGACACATTTGGCTGACAAAGTTGGAAGGAATGCAGAGATAACGTAAACCTCCACTAGGAGGGTCTTCAAAGGACTTCTGAAGAGGCCGCAAATGGCCAGGTTGTAAACAGTCTGGTATGCAGTAGAAAGAAGTAGAACATACACCTCTAAAAATACACAGAAGAAAGAAATACACATCGGTCTGGTATAGTGACTAGGGATGCACCAATATCGATACTAATATCGGTATCGGTGCCGATGCTGATAATTTGGGCGAGTAATCGTACTCGCCCAAATGCTCAGATGCCTAGCCTGATACCCGATCTTGCAGTATCAGGAAGCCGAGCAGCGAGTCATTACAGCGTGTAATGACTCGCTGCCCAGTTTCCGGAGTGGTCGGAAAGCTGGCCAATCAGGAAGCTAGGCACCATGTAATGACATAACACCTGGCTCTCTGATTGGCTGGGAAGCCGGCTTCATGCTCCCTCATCTCCTTGTGACGAGGGAGCATGAAGCAGGCTTCATGGCCACTCAGGAAGCCGGGTGCCGGGTCATTACATTGCGCCCGGCTTCCTGTTTGGCTTGAAAGCTGGGTCCATGCTTCCTGCTCACCTGGTGACTAGGAACATGGATACGGCTTCACTGCTAATCGGGAAGCCAGGTGGCGAGTAATTACATGCCGCCTGGCTTTCTTAATGGGACTTCCGGTACCAGTATTCGGTATCGGCGAGTACCGAAAAATAAAATTTTGGTACTTGTACTCGATACCGAAAAAAACGGTATCGGTGCATCCCTAATAATGACCTAGCACTGATTGCTCTTACATCCCAAGCTCTCATTGCATTCACATACCATAACTCCTATGGTACAGGAATTAGCATGATGGAGTAATGAAGAGGAGGAGGGGCTTAACTTTGAGTAGGGCAGAAATCAAGGCCTCTTGTACAAATTGTGCCTAGGATTACCGTGCTGCTTCTCCTTTCACTGTCCATTCATAGGCTGCGGGGTGGGTTGAATAAAGCTGGCCAGCAAACTAAGGACATTGTGGAAGAAAAATGGTACTGGATTGAAGATAAATATTGATGAATATTGTAGCCAAAAGCTTTTTTTTCATTTGATCTTTTAACAAGCTATTCATTTTTAATTGTAATTTTGGCTGGAGTTCTACTTTTGAGCAGCAAAGGGGGAATACGTGTCTCGGTGCTCCTGTCTTGTATTCCAGCTGATAAATCTCTCTGATGAGGATGATATTTAGCAGTATGACATATGAAGTTATGCAGTGATGACAAAGAGGATTACATATCTACGTAATTTCCCAGCTACAGATATATGGGAATGCCATTACTTGGTGCAGGTGGAGTGATGTCTTGCTAGTTTAAGACTATAAACATCATCTGAGTACATTGTGAGTAATCCAGCCTATTAAAAGGCTAACCAGGGATGTGCTAATAGTGAAATAAAAAGCTAAGACTTCTATTCCAAGCATCATGTTAGAGGCGGGCTGGTGCTACAAGCATCCTGTAAACTAGGAAAGCAGTGGACTGGCTAACTAAATATTGTCTGAATGTGTATTGAGTTCAGGGGTTACCATTGAAGGGTGCTGTTAATGCTGCAACATACAAAGACATTGTAGGCAATTGTCCTTTTCCAACATTGTGGTAGCAGTTTGAGGAAGGTTCTTTCCCGTTCCACCATGGCTGTGCCCCTGTGTCCAAAGCCAGCTCCACGAAGACAAGGTTTGATGAGTTTGGTGTGGAGGAACATGATTGTCCTCCGCAGAGCCCTGACCTTATCTCTACTGAACACCTAAAATGATGACTGTGAGCCAGATATTCAAATACAACATCAGTACTTGACTTCAAAAATGTTCTTTTGCACTGAATGAGCACAAAGTCCCCCAGAAACCCTCCAAAATCTTGTGGAAAGCATTCTGTGAAGAATGGGGGCTGTTATAGCCATAAAGGGTGGCACCACTTTCTATTAATGCTCAAGGTTTTAGTATCGAATGTTGGGCAAGTTCATGCCAGTGTAACGGTCAGATGTCTACAAAGTTGTGGCCATATAGTGCTGGTTGAACAGCACTCTGGTGGTTTTTCTCCCCCCCCAGTTGTCATCTGTCATGGGGTCCCAGTTTGGTACTGATTGAAGCCACACCTTCCTCAGAGTAAGAGAGTCTCCTATATCCAACTGGCTTTGTTACTTCCATGGATCTGCAAACTCCATTGCAGCATCTCCACCTAGATTGGGATGCAAGGGCAGTGGAGAAACTCCCCTCATGCAAATTATTTATTAAAACAATAAAAGTTTTCCATATATTACATTTCATATAAAACACTGAACTGCCCAACTTCTTCAAGGCTGCCAGAGTGCTGTTTGATCATGTGGTCATCTACTGCTGGTGAGCGAATTTGCTCAGGCGGGTGATGAGTTACAAGAGAGCACGGCATGGAAAGCGAAATGTATACCTAGAGCTGCAACTTCTTTTTAGTTTGGGTAGATTAGGGAATGTGAAGATAGTGATAGTGACGAACCTCAAACTGTGTGGTAAGAATGTGAAGGGGGGTAGTACTGAACACCTTGCCACCCAACAGAAATGGTGAGATTTACACCTCATGATGGGTAGCCAGAGAAGGTGACACATTTGACAAACTACTGTCCACCTTAAGACACATTTGACAGACAAGGTTAGAAGGAATGTAGAAGTAACATAAACCTCCAATATGAGGGTCTTCAAAGGACTTCTGATGAGGCCCTGTCGTAAATGACTAAGAGGGATATTCAGGAAGGAGCCGAAGCATCGGCTAATTCTTCTGCTCACTTCCGCCGCCGGAGCCCTCCAGTTCAGCCGAACCGAAGGGCTGCTGTACGGACTATTCGCAATAGCCCGTACAGCAGCCAAAGGCAGCCGAGCGGCTCAGCCGACCTGAACGCATATGCTTCAGCTTGGCTGAGCCGAAGGCACAGCCGAAGTTGGGAGAAGCAGACCCTTCTCCCTGCATATGTAAACAACTGGGCTGAGCCAGCCATGATGTCACGGCTGCCGCCGCCTGGTTGTTGTCATTCAATGACAGCCCAGTGTCCTCAGGTAGCGAGCAGCTCGGTGGCATTTGGCTATTCACCCACTGCCTTTCGACCCCTATGAAAATAGGGGGAACAGCAGCGAGTGAACTGCCGGAGGTTCGGCTCAGCCGATCCAGATGTTGTATCGGCTAAGTCGAACGGCTTCTGCACAGACCAGCATGTTCGGCTGACCGAAGCCAGCCGATGTACGGTTGATATTAGCCGGTGTATGGCTGGAATCAGCCGTACAGGGCCGGTTATTCACTCGGCTGTCTTCAGCAGCTTAGTGAATAACCCCCTAGTCATAAATAGTCTACTGTGCAGCTGAATGAATACACATCTGGTATATTGCCCAAGCACTGACCTTCTATACATCCCAAACTCTCAACTTGCATTCACATTACCCCTTTAGTTCTCCAGAACTCAGACTTGTTGTGTCCTGTTTTGCTGTTTGCAATCTGTAGCTTGCACAATGTGTTAGGTTTCTGATACATTACATAATCGAGTTCTGTGCTGACTCAGCACCCCCATTGTGTTCTTCTGGCCCGGGGCCACCTACGCAGATCATGGAGGCAAAAAATATAATTGTGCAACCAGAATCCTTGCATCATGGATATTTCAACAGTGTGTGAACTAGATACTGTACAGCAATGAGTCTTCACATGTAGTTCATGTGTAGGACCGTGCTCCATAGCTGCCAAGTGTCCCTCATTTAAAGGGGTCAGTTCCACACTCGGGCCAAAACCCCCTCTGTCCTTCCTTACCCCGTAACTGTACTACAAATCTGCAGGTCATGTTTATATTGTTCTTTATGTCAAATGTCCACCCTGTGCATGCGTTCCATATACATAAAGGAAATATAGTGATGTCACCTATAGCATGCGGTCAAATGGAAGTTTTAGTTTTCTATCTTGAAGTTGCCCTCCCAATAAATAGAGACATCATTTAAGGTAAGTCCCTACAGCAGGATTGGGAAGGGGAAAAAAAAATCTGACTTTAATGCCAGGAGGGTTATTATGAGGGGAGACAGCTAGGTAGGTTCTAGGATGCTAAAACATTGTAAGTGCCCCTGCCCTGCCTTACACCAAATGAAGATCACCAGCACTCGATGACTACTTGTAAATTCTTGTTTGTATTTCATTGAAAAGGTGCGTCACATGCCAAAATCAACGTTTCGGGGGCCACACAAAGTCCCTTCATCAGGCTGACTGGTGATCTTCATTTGCATCACGACTTAGTATTGCATCACTGCGAGCACCGCCATTTACTGGATGGTCCTAAACGATGTAAGGAGTGCAGGGGATGCATCTGCACACTGCACTGCCTTACAAACACCATGAGAAGACCCCTCCTCACTTAGTCTACCTCCACCAATCAGGAAAGACTCTCCTCCTCCTGTTTCCAAGTGAATTTGACCCTGTCATGTGGCTTATTGCCTATGTCTTTTGCCCTATTGCTCCAGGCCTTTTTAAAGGGTATCTATGGTTAAAAGTAAATCTGTATCCCTAGGTTGAATTTCCATACGTTCTATCCCACTCCTCATAACCAGATCCTTCTAGAAGTTTGTAAACGTACTTATTGAAGATGCCCAAAGGATGGACTTCCTGCAGTGACACCTTTTCACCCAGCCCTGTGAATATGCACTTCCTGGTGTCACCAATCCCACAGAGCCTGCCTTCTGGACTACAACTTAATGTCTGAACAATGTAACATCATCATTGCTTGCTGGAAGCAATGCAAGATGGGAAATGTAGCCTTGAGAAATGGAGATTGCATCGCATCAAAGAGACACAAAGCACACTGGGAATCCAGGAAGTTGTTGGAAGTGACGGGAAGACGGAAGGCAGCGCTCACCACATAAAAGGGATTTTTTCAAGTAAGCGTTGATTTTATTATCAACAACAACTCTACTATGTATTCCTATTACAATGCTGATGTTATAACAGGAAAGTGTTGTATGCTGGGACTTTACAACTCCTTCAATGGTCAGACTGTGACATAAAATAAAACAATGAAAACTTTGTATCCTAGTTTTTGGATAGAAAAGGCAAAAACGTAGAACCTCTTTTATAATTGTACTTATATCACTGTGCTCATCTGGGAAGTTCTCATTTTTTATTTTCCTTTTTTTATATTATTGGGAAGTGAAATGACTTTTTATTAGGAGAAAGGAGTTGAGTCACAACAATCGTACCGTTTACTTCTTTGTTTAGCATTAAAGTGCATATAAACCCCAACACAGAACTTCTCGTATTTGCTTCCTTTGAAAAGTTTGGTTCTATCTGTTGGATGAATGTGAAAAATAAAAATAACTGTTAATTCTGCCAGAAATCCAGTCATCTGATAACTTCCTGTGCATTCGGCTTTGTGCTTACTGCTATCAGTTTGCATTGTTCCCAGGGCCGGATTTCCCACAGGTCCAACCAAGGCCTGGCCCTGGGGCAGCAGGGAGTAGAGGCACAGCAGGGGTGTGGAATTCCTATCTCCCGATGACTGGGACATGCTGTTCTGGGCGCCGGGCGGGTAGTTGTTTTTAAAATTTAGCCCGGCTTTGCGCAAGCAGAGCTAAATGTACAGCAGGAAAGCCGCCGCTTGTTTTGTACAAGTGATCCCGGCGATGTCACAGAGATCACTTGTATGCAGCCTGCAGGTCTGCTATTTTCCATGGGGGGGTTGGTGGGGGGGGGGGCGCATTGAGGAACCTGGCCTTGGGGCAGCAGAGAGAATAAATCCGGCCCTGATTGTTCCCGCTTCACTTATGTGAGCCAGAGAGCACTTTCCCTCTATGTTAGGGATGCACCGATACCAAGTACCGTACTAGGTACAAGTACAGATACTTTTCCAGCTCCAAGACTAGACTAGAGAAAAACTCAAAAGTTAGGAGGCCGCTGTCATTTTTGTAAGGAGCATCCGGAGCTCCTGGGATTCGTACATCTCTGTTTTAATGTATGATTTTGTTTTTATAAACATATATAAGAGATGCACCGGTACCAGTTTTGCAAGTACAAATACTGATACTTGCCCAAGTACTCACAGATACAAGTACTGATACATTTTTGTTTATTGTCATGTGACAGTTTTTCTAAAACAATACAGACTTCAGGACAGTGGTGGAGCGCCAGAGCCAGGTTCCAGCCTCAACCGCTGCCACCCTGGTAGTTGTCATGAAAATGCCAAGTATCCGCACTAGTATCTGAACATCCCTACTCTATGTTATGGAGGTGAGAATCAGAGGAGGTGATCTGTAGTCTCGGCACACTTTGTGTCCTTGGGTGACAATACTGCTCCTCAGAAAAAAATAAAATGAATGCAGCAACTTTAAAGCAGGTTACATAGTTACATAGTATTTGAGGTTGAATAAAGACATAAGTCCATCAAGTCCAACCTATTGCGTGTATGCATTTATGTTTGAGCAGGTGTGTTTTAGTCCATGTGCGATTTTGCTCTTAGCAGTACCTGTACCCCTGTATATTATGGTCTACGAGGAACGCGTCCGAGAGTTTCTTGCATGATTCCACACTCTTAGCTGCGATCACTTCCTGCGGCAGCGAGTTCCAGACCCTAACCGCTCTAACTGTGAAGAACCCCTTGCGCCGTGTGTGAAAAAAAAACAAAATTCCACCAGTTTTTGGTTGTGCCCTCTGGTTTTGTTACGGAGCTTACCATAAACAGTTTGTTAATAATGTTTTTGTCGCCCTTGAATAGTTTATACAAGAATATCATGCCCCCCCCTTAATCTCCTAACCTCCAAAGAGAACATATTGAGTTTTAACAACCTCGTTTCATAGTTCAGGTCCTCGAACCCCTTAATAAGTTTGGTTGCCCTCCTCTGGACTTTTTCCAGCTCAAGGACATCTTTTCTGAGTATGGGTGACCAAAACTGGACCGCATACTCCAGATGAGGACAAACCAGTGATCTGTAAAGTGGCAAAATTATAGACTTGTCCCTGCAATACATTCCCTTCTTAATGTATGACAGGACTCTACTTGCTTTGTTTACAGCAGCCTGGCACTGCGCGCTGTTCTTCAGTCTGCGGTCTATAATGACCCCCCAAATCCTTCTCAGTTTCCGACTTCCCTAGTGGCACACCCATAAGTGTATAGTCTATTTGCCTATTTTTTACTCCAAAGTGCATTACCTTACATTTATCAACATTGAACTCCATCTGCCATACAGTTGCCCACTCCCCGATTTTATCCAGGTCCTCCTGTAATGTTATAATGTCTAAATCCGTGTCTATTACCCTCCCAATTTTCAAATCATCAGCAAACACTGAGACATGACTACTCACTCCCTCCCTTATATAATTAATAAATAGGTTAAAAAGCATGGGACCCAGCACCGAACCCTGGAGCACGCCACTCTTGACCTCCGCCCAGACTGAGAAGGTGCCATTAACCGATACTCTTTGTGCAGGTTCTTCTAGCCAGTTTTCTATCCACGTGCACACTAATTCATCTATGCCCATAGCCCTTAGCTTGTATAACAAGCGTTTATGTGGCACCGTATCAAAGGCTCAGGTAATAAAATAAATCAAGGCAATTGAACTTGCTGTATTTTTCCTGGCAGATATTTTGCTAGTCATCCAACAAGCTTTCTCAATTCAGAATGATCTATTAATCATAACCAGCATGGTGTCAGATACCTCATGGAGGAGAGGTGTTGATTGTATATGCATGATTGGACCTAGCAAGTGTTATTAAGCTGCCCATGAGAGAGGTGTTCAAACAGCACCCCCCACCTCTATTCAAGCTTGGCTTCTCCATTTTTACAAAAAATGGCGTCTTTTACACCTCTTTTAAACCAAACCTCTTCGCCATCTAGGATGCATATTTGACTGTCTTCAAAGGAATGACCTTTTTCCTTTAGATGTGGGTACACTGCTGAATCCTGACAAGAGGGTTTGGCTCTTTTATGCTGTGGTGTCTGGATGAATGAGAACCTTCACAGACACTTTAAAGCAGGGGCATAACTACAGATCATTGGGCCCTACAGCAGAATTTTTTTACAGCAGATTTTTGATGGGGCACCTTAGTGATCTCCCTACTGTCACTGATTTTAATATAAAGTCTAAATCAAGGTCATGCAGCGGGAGAGCTGTCAGCATGGCCTGTACACTACTAGGGACCAGGGCTGTAAAGAGGAGGTTATTTTTTTACAGGCTGAGAAAGAATGCGTTAGGCATTCAGGGTTAATTTCAGTGCTGGCCGGGATGACCCGGAAACTCTGAGGTCAATAAATCTACACTACTAAGACAGCTAAACAAATTGCCCTTACTGCACAGCCTGCAAAGAGGATCTGTGACTAGCGACAACCTTTCTGAAGTCTCCTTCTGCATGTTCGACGTTCATCCTCTCTTCTTGATTGGAGGGGTACAGGGTCAGTATTAACAGCAACCTCTGCAACCCTTAATGATACAGTACTAGACTAGATACTTTAACATCACATGAACACATATTTTCTATGCTTTTTTTTTTGTGAAAAATTCTGTTTATTCAATTTTTGCATGCAAATACATTACAACATTCCTCCTACAACAGTAGGGGCGCATACTTAGTTACTAACAGGTACAACCTACACATACTCCACCTGCACTTCCTTGCAGAAGGAAAGAATTACAGAACATACATAACACCCCCCCCTCCCCCCTCCCCATCCCAAGAGAACGTGTGCCACCTCCAGCCCCGGGGCTGAGCATATTCCCCCAACACAATATAAAATCGAATGGAATGCCCTAGCGTCCAACCTTATCCATGTAGTGATTGCTGCCGGGCCCTTAATCTGTCAGAGCTCAGTCAGGCGTGCACCTACAGGGCATCCCGTAGCAGCTGCTCCTCAACACAACCGCCTACATATGCATAAGTCAATCAGTAGATGGCGGGATCATCGATTGAGATAGAGGTTGATAAAAACATGGCAACCCCCATCCCCTCCAGTGGCCCTTCAATTATCCTATGTAAGTCCAGCCCCCGCTCCTACCCATATCAGGTTAAAGCAATCCAACCACCCCACACCTTATCAAACTTCCGCGGGCATCCTCTGCTAATATAGGTCGCTTTGTAGAGATGCAGGGACGCATCAACAATGCCCCTCCATTCTGCCAGAGTCGGAGGGTCTTTCCTTTTCCAATGCAGGACCACTAACTTTCTAGCGTAGAATAGGAGTACCCCAGTCATTATGCGGGTGGTAGTGGCAGGGGCAACCTGTTCAGTAAGCCCTAGCAAGCACACCGAGATGGTTCGTGGTACAGGAATTGCAACAACCTGCGAGATAAATTCTGTGACCAATTGCCAGTATCTAGCAATCCCCGGACAGTCCCAGAAAATATGTCGAAAGTCAGCCGGCCGTGCCGAGCAGCGCCAGCAGGAGAAGGAGGTATCTCGGTAGATCCTAGCCAGTCTTGCAGGCGTGTAATAAACTCTGTGCAGTATTTTAAATTGCACGAGCCGGTCCCTAACCGACACCAAGTGAGAGAAGGGGTAGTCCCAGACCTCCTCCCAGGCATCGTCGGAAAGATCCGGCTCGTCCAATACCCATTTCGCCTTGCATGGGAGTCTATGAACCCCTGCCGTACCCGACAGGGCCTGGTATACTGTTGACAACGGTTTTCGGAGACCTACGCGCCTGAGCGCGGACTCAAGGGGCGTAACCGTGAGGGAGCAGTGCTGCCCCCCCATCTGCGCCTGAAAGGCATGACGCAGCTGGAGATATCGAAACAGGTAGCGATTAGGAAGGCCATACTTCTCCTGTAGTTCTGCAAAGGAGGCTAGTGAACCGGCCAAAGTCAGGTCCCCCAATGTCCTAATACCCTTTTCCGGCCAGATGTGAAAGTCAGGGATAGACATAAAATGGCCCAATGCTGGATTATTCCACAGAGGGGCGTGCGGTGACATGTTTGTAGTGCCAGGGTAGAGGGACCTACATACCTCAGTCCAGGCGCTAAGTGTCGTTTTCATAGGGGCCGTCAGGGGGTAGGGCGCCCCCGCCCCCCTATAGACCAACCCCGAGAGGGCGGCGTAGGACCCCATCAACGCCGCCTCCGTTACCACTATACTTACCTGTTGACGAACGCTTCTTCCCCTCCACCGGTGCGAGTGTACTATCCTTCCCCCGTACTGCTGTCTAGATTTTGAATTTCGCTCACAGAGTGCGAGCACTCGCTTCTGACTGCACTGACCAAGTCAGGTGACCTCACTGACCAATAAGTGCTCGCCAATTGCAAGTGAAATTCAAAAAACCAGAGTGCAGGTCTGCGCTGGACGGCAGTATGGGGTACGAATAGTAGGAGCATTTGCCGAAAGGTAAGTATAGCAAGGTGAGGGAGAGGGGGCCAGATTGGAAGGGGTGATTCACCTGGGAAAATGTAATTACTATTTAAATTGCAACAGCCGCCCTCCACCCCCCTTTAACCCCCAGTCCCTATAACAGCTGTGTGGGCTGCTATGGCTATTGTCATGCTACTGCTTAAAAGTATATTTAAAAAAAAAAAACAATTTAGGTTTTGATATAGTGGGGGAGGCTTAGAGTCTTTTTAATATTTTTTTATTACTGTTCCCAATAGAGAGCTTTCCCTTTACTTCCATTCCTGGACACAAACCATAAATTGAGGGGACTTCCCCTCTTGGATAGCTGCCGCTGTTACAACGGTTGCCCATTGGAAGGTCTCACCTCCTGTCCTAGTGACAACTGTAAAATTTCCGAAGGCTGTATCCTGTATATATGTGCAGAATGTGAGAGTAAAGCTCTACAAGTTAGATGCAGAACACAATAAAAACTTTACAGAGGTTCTACTTCATCCCCACACATCCCCATGTAAAATATCCAGAATGCTCAGGTAGCCAGCAACCACAGGTTTAGAGTTTTAGTTACATAGTTAGTCAGGTTGAAAAAAGACACAAGCCCATCGAGTTCAACCTTTAGAGATACAGAGAAAAAAAAGAAAAAAGAAGACTTTAGATCAGGGGTGCCCACAATGTTTTGTGTTAAGATCTACTTTTCAAATGATGAGCTACATGAGATCTACCAACGAAAAAAAAACCTCGCTCTCTCCCCTGGCTGTCTCTCCTCCGCTCTCTCCCCTGGCTGTCTCTCCCCGCTCTCTCCCCTGTCTGTCTCTCCCCGCTCTCTCCCCTGGCTGTCTCTCCCCGCTCTCTCCCCTGGCTGTCTCTCCCCGCTCTCTCCCCTGGCTGTTTCTCCCCGCTCTCTCTCCTGTCTGTCTCTCCCCGCTCTCTCCCCTGGCTGTCTCTCCCCGCTCTCTCCGCTGTCTGTCTCTCCCCGCTCTCTCTCCTGTCTGTCTCTCCCCGCTCTCTCCCCTGGCTGTCTCTCCTCCGCTCTCTCTCCTGGCTCACTTTGCTGTATTTTGCAAACAGTGTAGTGCAACAGGCTGTGTAAACTAATATTCTTTGATGTAATACACTACAACCACCAGTACCCAGCAGTAATCATGTGTGCACAGCAAAATAAATATACCAAAATGGAATAAAGGGGCCGCCATTCACACCCTTCCTGATCTACCAGCATCAGCTTTGAGAGCTACTGCTAGATCACCATCTACCTAATGGGCACCCCTGCTTTAGATCATGAGAAGGTTTGGGAGCAGCATTATCTTTATACATGACAAGAAGGAGGTAACAATGTTACTTGGTATGTAGACACGTGTCCCACTGATTCATGGGAAGTGTGATTTTCGAATGACAGGTCCACGTTGAGCCTTCTTAAGCATACGTGGAACCGGTTTGGCAGAAACTGACTGGCTTTTTTTGTTTTCAAATGTTGGAAAGAGTGCCAACTCCAACACAATTGTATACTTTGTTCAAACACAATATGAAGATGTTTTAGTTGCCGGACATTACAATGTGAGAGTAAAGCTCTACAAGTTAGATGCAGAACACAATAAAAACTTACAGAGGTTCTACTTCATCCCCACACATCCCCATGTAAAATATCCAGAATGCTCAGGTAGCCAGCAACCACAGGTTCTAGACTTTACATAGTTACATAGTTAGTCAGGTTGAAAAAAGACACAAGCCCATCGAGTTCAACCTTTAGAGATACAGAGAAAAAAAAGAAAAAAGAAGACTTTAGATCAGGGGTGCCCACAATTTTTTGTGTTAAGATCTACCCTGGCTGTCTCTCCCCGCTCTCTCCCCTGGCTGTCTTTCCTCCGCTCTCTCCCCTGTCTGTCTCTCCCCGCTCTCTCCCCTGGCTGTCTCTCCCCGCTCTCTCCCCTGGCTGTCTCTCCCCGCTCTCTCCGCTGGATGTCTCTCCCCGCTCTCTCTCCTGTCTGTCTCCCCCGACGCGGACGCTCGCAAGGGACAGAACCCGGAAACCGGATGACGGCAGCGGCCAAAGGACACAGCGGGGATCGCGGACAAGGTAAGACCTACGCTGTATTCCCTAGTGTGGCTCGAGGTTACCGCTTTGTTACCCCCGAGCCACACTCGGGAATACCAATGGATACGCGCTGAAATCTGCCCCTACGCGCGAAAAAGAAGCTCAAGTACTTTTCCGCGCGTAGGGAGTTTTTCAGCGCGACAAAACGGGCTGAAATACGCCCAGGTGGGAACCATGCCCATAGGGATTAATAGGATTTCACCTCTTGAGCGTTTTTCAGCTCTTCAATCAGCGCTGAAAAACGCCCAGGTGTGAACCCAGCCTTAAAGGAGAACTAGGAGGTGAGTGGAAATCAGTCAACCTCATAGTTCAAGCCGACGCGTGTCAATGAAACTGTCACACGTCGGCTCAATAGATCGGGAAGTGAGCGAACACATACCAGCGCTCGCTCACTTCTCGATCATCTCCCTGCAGGGATTCCCCCCTCTCCGATCCTCCAGTGCTGACTGGCGGAACGGACGGGGGAGGGGGCGGGTACAGCTGGCTCTGCCTCTAGATAGGCAGAGCCTGCTGTCACTCACGCAGCTGGGTGGATCCAGACATGATTGTCGGGATCCGTCCCAGCTGCGGCGGTCTCAGTATACCGCGAGCTGTAGCTCGCGATATACTGAGCTTTGGGTCACGGGAGGACGCTAGTATATGTCCTCCCGTGACCCTTAGAACTATGGGGAAAAACACTGACCCCATAGTTCTCCTTTAATTGCTGTAACCATCGTTTTGGTGTGCTGGTGACATTCTTTGAGTATTTACACGTGTCGGCGCCATCCGCAGTCATTTCGAGCACCTACATGGGAATCCCGGTAAGGAGTGCAGCAAGGTTCATTTTTTCTTGCTACCGAGTATGGGGCCCGGTGTTTTCTGCAGCAAGATGGCACTTTGTATGAAACTACAGGCAAACTTTCTCAGGGCTGCCCATAATGACAGATGATCCCACTCGGCGTGTTGGGGCAGGTGACACACAGAGCACAGTGCGTGGAATCATGTAGCATGGGTGGGGTCCTGGGCCGAGGGTTTTCTGTAGTTTCCCAAGCTATGAGCCGCTTTTCTGGTTTCTGTAGAAGTTCATGGCCTGCTTGTATCTGCAATGATTACATTTCCGGAGGATGCAGATTTTCTGCACTTAGGGGGTGAAGAACAGAACAGGAGGCCTGCACGATCTTCCCCTTAGGACTAGGGTTGCCGCCTTTTCTTCAAGTGAAACCTGAACACTCTAGCGACGCCCAGACATTTTTTGGGGAGAATATGTCGTAACGTATTCATTTGTAAATAGCGCCGCCCATTCCTATGTAAATATCACAGTTGAGACTGTTTTCAGTGGGGGGCCAGTAGCCCCTATCTTAATTTTGGTTGTCTCTGTCTGCCTGACATCTTGTGTCCGGATTTCAAAACTCGGACTGTCTGGGTGAATCCTGGACAGGTGGCAACCCTACTCAGGACCCCAGGACACTCAGCAACAGATCACTCCCTGGCAGTGGCATCCCGAGGCCCTCCTTACCATCTTGTCTTGAATTGTATTGTGATTGTAATGTGTTCCATATATTCTAAAGCATTGTGCAAACTTTTGGCGCTATATAAATCCTGTATAAAAAAATAATAAAAAGCTGAAGGCATGAAGCTTCTTTCTGATTAATCCCTTTAATGTCATTTTTGGTAACACTCATCTGCTACTAACAGGTCCGTTTTGTTATTTTTAGACAATGACGAGCTGTTAAAATAAGCCCAAATAATTTACATAACAGCAAAGTACAAACAGTCAAGCCTTATCTGATTATTGCACCCACAAACCAGGACAATTATCTCCTTAGGGGTGTCATCTTCTATCAGAATTGATGAACAAAATGACATTAAAAAGCCACATTTGGAAAACCAAACCCTGAACAATTATGAATATAAAACCAGTCATTGGCATGAAGCAGAGCAGTACCGTCTAAATGACGCTCCCGTACCAAGTTGGAAGCCATCCACAGAGTATATTACTAGATTGGGTGTTTTGTTTAATTATACATGAGTAATCCTTATATTGAAAGGTCGTGTAAGGAGAAAAAGACAATGGGCATCTTTTATCATGGCGTCTGCAATTACAACTGCCTTTAACCTTTGCAGTTCGGGGAAGCCCCACTGCAAGGGTTAAGCACAAACATTGTTCCAGAGTTCTACTTTAAGCATTGAATCTCTCTGTAACCACCACCACAAACCTCTTTGTAACCTCACATTAACCATCCCTGTAACCCTTATACTATACTTCCATGGAACCCTACAACTAACCCTTCCTGTAACCCTTATACTATACCTCCATGTAACCCTACAACTAACCCTTCCTGTAACCCTTATACTATACTTCCATGGAACCCTTCAACTAACCCTTCCTGTAACCCTTATACTATACTTCCATGGAACCCTACAACTAACCCTTCCTGTAACCCTTATATTATACTTCCATGGAACCCTTCCACTAACCCTTCCTGTAACCCTTATACTATACTTCCAAGTAGCCCTACAACTAACCCTCCCTGTAACCCTTATACCATACTTCCATGTAGCCCTAACTCTAACCCTTACATGGTGCAGTGTAGTGCCGTTTATTCTACAGCAATGCTAAATTTTCTTTTTTGTGTGTTTGTATATTGTATAGATTGCCTATTTGCTGATCATAATGTAACAATTGCATATTTGTTTTCCATGTGTTGTCATAACTAAACTTTTGTTCCCCCGGTGCTGCAATGATTGCCCAATTGTAGCTCGTGTATTGTCACGCTTTTCATTTTTTTGACAGGACAATGCTGTTTATTTAGTATACAATATTATAATAATGTAATCCCCTGCCAGCCTGTCACTATCAAACTACTTCCTTAAAACCTGCAATATTTGGCCCCACTCCCAAATCACCAGAGTGTGCCAAGCTATTATAGCCGAACCCTGCGAATAGCAGATATTGTCTAAATACAATAGTCATGTGTGTTCTTAAATCATGGTGAGCTTTGTGTATTTCTTCCAAATCTGTGCTGTAATTCAGTATGAAACTTGGAGCTTCCTGTAATAAAGATCGGTCACTGCTGCTCCCTCTCCTTGTGCAGGGTGACTGGTCTTGTCTCCGCCTCCTCCTGTAATAAAGACGGGTCACTGCTGTTCCCTCTCCTTGTGCAGGGTGACTTACCTTGTCTCCGCCCCCTCCTGTAATAAAGACCGGTCACTGCTGCTCCTTCTCCTTGTGCGGGTGATTGGTCTTGTCTCCACCCCTACTGTAGTGGGTGTAGCCTGTTGGATCCATCCCACAGCTCTGCTTTCTGAACGGCTTATGGGCAGCAGAGCGACGTTACGGATTTTTAATTTTGTTCGCAAATGGCAAGCACTCACTTCTGATTGTGCTGACCAGTGAGAAGTGCTTCTCATTGGTGAGCGTGGTCAGACGCACTTCTCATCGGTCAGCGTGGTCAGGTCACCACACTGACCAATGAGCGCTCGCCATTTGCGAGCAATATTCAAAATCCATAGCACAGGGCTGCGCTAAATGGCAGTACGAGATACAGATAGTAAACCTGCACTGGCGGAGGGGAAGGAGCGTTTGCCGAAAGGTAAGTATAGAGGGGGGGGGGAGAGGGGGTCAGAATGGAGGGGGTAATTCCAGTTTCCAAGATTCACCTGGGAAAGAGGACTTACCTTTTAAGGCTAAGGTTTAAAAAGCTGCCTGGTATCCTCATATTGCTTTCAGAAAAGGTTGAAATTAGGCTACTCAGTAAAACGTACTCTATACACCAAAAGCTAAATTATGCGCCAAGATGATTTCATTTTGCCTCAAAAGACTGAATTGAACTTACAAACACCCAGAATTATATGTACTGTACATAAAAATACTCTTTCTTATGCAAGAATAAGAAAACATACAGAAACCTCTCCATAACATACCTAAAATAATAGATCTTTCATGAAAATTACAGCACACTACTACGGGTTACCCTGGCAGTCAAACAGCCCCCTCCTAATTCATTTTATATCTCAGACTATTGTCCAATATTAAATTGTATGGCCCACTGATAACATGCATGATGGATACCTCTGTAATCAGGGCCGGCATCAGGGGAGTACAGCCGATACTCATGTCATTTTATATCCAAGACTATTGTCCAGTATTAAATTGTATGGCCCACTGATAACATTCATGATGGATACCTCTGCCATCAGGGGGGTACGGCAGATATTCACATAAGGGGCCCGGGCACTCTGGGGGGCCCAGGACCCTTACATGGGTATTGGCCGACGGTGACAGCAGTGCCAATCCAGCGGCTTCGGGGAAGGCTAGGGCCCCAGCAGCGCTGCCGGTGTTCTGATCTCGGACCGGCGGCAGACGAGGCCATTTGTACAGGCACCAGGAGCAGGTAAGAGGAGCTGGAAGGGAGATGCAGCCCTTACCAGCCCACCTGAGACCCCTGCAGAGCCCACCATAGAGAGTCTCAGATGGCAGCATCTATGGTGGAGCTCTACAGGGTCACTCTCACAGGTGGGCTGTGTGGGGTCTCAGATATGTGTGGGGTCTCAGGTCGGTCCTGTGTCCAGCGCGTTACGAAGCCCAGAGTCCACTGCGTTACTAAGCCCTGAATCCAGCGCGTTACTAAGCCCTGAGTCCAGCGTGTTACAAAGCCCCTAGAGTCCAGCGCTTTCTAAGCCCCTAGAGTCCAGCGCTTTCTAAGCCCCTAGAGTCCAGCGCGTTCTAAGCCCTGAGTCCACCGCGTTAAGCCCCTAGAGTCCAGCGCATTACTAAGCCCTGAGTCCAGCGCGTTAAACCCCTAGAGTCCAGCGCATTACTAAGCCCCTAGAGTCCAGCACATTACTAAGCCCCAAGAGTCCAGTGTGTTACTAAGCCCCTAGAGTCCAGCGCATTACTAAGCCCTGAGTCCAGCGCGCTACTAAGCCCTGAGTCCAGCTCGCTACTAAGCCTCTAGAGTCCAGCACGTTACAAAGCCCTGAGTCCAGCGCGCTACTAAGCCCCTAGAGTCCAGCGCATTACTAAAGCCATGTAAGGGGCCCCAAGATTTCTGGTGACTGCCCTGTCTGTAATACGTACAGTATAATTGAAGATGGCCAAGTGCACCATCTTATGGTCATTTTGGATAATTCCCTGCATAAAGAAACGTGTGCCAAGGCTCCATCTAGTTGCCATAACTTGGTGTTTATATCCAGATATAGTAGGAGCACTGGAATTGGACACATGGCGATGGAAGAGAGGGGGCCCAGCGACGTAGGAGAAGAAGGCGGAGAGCGATCGGGTCTGACAGGTAAGAGGTTGTGACCAGCCCACCTGAGACCCTACGGAGCCCACCATAGAGAGTCTATGGTGGGCTCTGCAGGGTCACTTTAAGGTGGGTTGTTTGGGATATCAGGTGGGCGTAACAAGAAATCACAGGGCCCCATACAAAATGTTTCTATGGGGCCCTGTGATTTCTAAATATAGAAAATGAACGAAATAAAGAAAATTAGCAAGCTAACAGCTACATCCCTGTGATTTCTAGTTACGCCCCTGCTTACCACACTTGATGCAATCTGATTGCATGATCTCCTTTTGATCTTGCAGCAACCATGCAGTGCAAGGGCCTACTTGGATTGGATACAAATTGATTATAAAGTTTAGCGAGTTCCTTATTTACATAGTATTAGCAAATCTAAAGTTGATTGCACAATAATTGTAAGGGCTGAATATAATGGGGGGAATTTATCAAAACCGGAGCAGACGGTTTTGAGAAGGGCACCTCCCTGAAATTGCTTTCTTCAGGTTGGGATCCCTGTATCTCTGAAACCCTTTTGAAGATGTTTAGTTGCATGTCTCTCCCTCAATGTGATCATTAAATAATGATTGGTATTTGTTGTGATGAAAGCATTGCAGAGGTCACAGGCTGGAAGATTTACTTTTTAACACTTGGGAAAAGAAAAAATATATATTCATCATACTGTTGATATGTTTGATCAATTTTATTGCCAATAAACATGTACTTCCTGGTGGGATGGAGCCGTATAAAAGATTATAGTTGGCACTCCCGAGAAAGATGGAAAGTGATGGCTGTCTGCAACAAGATTCGTCAGGGCCGATGATGATCATCTGTCCATAATGAAAGCTCCGGGCGCCCCCTTCTGGGGTGAGGAAGTCTTGACTGCTAGATGCATAGGATCGCTATGACTAAGGCCCAGTTTGGGGGCTGAAACATGTAAGTATTTGTTTGTTTGCTGCAGTTATGTCTTTTTACAAATGAAGTACTGGATGGACGGATCCCCTTGCGAGTGCCGTTTTTTTGCCTATTGCTCAGTGAAGGCTCCGGCAGGAACTTTACCAGGCACCGAGGTTCAAACAGCGGGATTGGAGACAAGAGGGTAGAGCTCCTCCATGTTTCTAAACTGCATGGGCTGGCTAAGTGAGGTATCCAGGCATTGGATTATGATGTATCTCCATTGGAACATGCCTGCCCACCCGCCCGACACATGGAATTTGTCACAGCTTTATTGGCGGTTTTGACCTTGCCAGCGAGTAGGGTAATTTGTGATCGCCTATGCCCTTAAGTTGATGTGTGATTATGTTTTAATGCTATGGCTGCAGGTGCTCACAGTATCCGACTGGCACCAGTTACATTTATCTACCGTATATAGATCAGGTGATCACAGTACAACTATGACTGGCACCAGTTACATTTATCTATATAGATCAGGCGCCCACAGTACAACTATGACTGGCACCAGTTACATTTATCTATATAGAACAGGCGCCCACAGTACAACTATGACTGGCACCAGTTAGATTTATCTATATAGATCAGGTGATCACAGTACAACTATGACTGGCACCAGTTACATTTATCTATATAGATCAGGCGCCCACAGTACAACTATGACTGGCACCAGTTACATTTATCTATATAGAACAGGCGCCCACAGTACAACTATGACTGGCACCAGTTACATTTATCTATATAGATCAGGTGCTCACAGTACAACTATGACTGGCACCAGTTACATTTATCTATATAGATCAGGCGCCCACAGTACAACTATGACTGGCACCAGTTACATTTATCTATATAGATCAGGCGCCCACAGTACAACTATGACTGGCACCAGTTACATTTATCTATATAGATCAGGTGCTCACAGTACAACTATGACTGGCACCAGTTACATTTATCTATATAGATCAGGCGCCCACAGTACAACTATGACTGGCACCAGTTACATTTATCTATATAGATCAGGTGCTCGCAGGATACCTCTGACTGGCACCAGTTACATTTATCTATATAGATCAGGTGATCACAGTACAGCTATGACTAGCACCAGTTACATTTATCTATATAGATCAGGTGCGCGCAGGATACCTCTGACTGGTACCAGTTCCATTTATCTATATAGATCAGGTGCGCGCAGGATACCTCTGACTGGTACCAGTTCCATTTATCTATATAGATCAGGTGCGCGCAGGATACCTCTGACTGGTACCAGTTCCATTTATCTATATAGATCAGGTGCGCGCAGGATACCTCTGACTGGTACCAGTTCCATTTATCTATATAGATCAGGTGCGCGCAGGATACCTCTGACTGGTACCAGTTCCATTTATCTATATAGATCAGGTGCGCGCAGGATACCTCTGACTGGTACCAGTTCCATTTATCTATATAGATCAGGTGCGCGCAGGATACCTCTGACTGGCACCAGTTACATTTATCTATATAGATCAGGTGATCACAGTACAGCTATGACTAGCACCAGTTACATTTATCTATATAGATCATGTGCGCGCAGGATACCTCTGACTGGTACCAGTTCCATTTATCTATATAGATCAGGCGCCCACAGTACTATTGTGGTTGGTAGACATGTGCGCTGGCAAAAAAAAATTTCATTTTCATTCGGATTTTTCGTTATTTTGTTTTCGGGATTCGGACAAAATCAGAATTTTCGTTAATTAGCGGTAGTATGTACGAATATTCATTGCCGCAAAGTGACATTAGATTAAAAAATTTTTAAAAAATACTTTTTTTTTTTACACAGTCTGGAGTAGAAAAAAAACAAAAAAGCATGGGGTTTCCCCCTTCCCCCCCAATTGATACCAGACCCTTTAGGTCTGGTAAGAATGCTAGGAGGGACCCCCCTCCCCCCCCCCCCCCAAATTAAAAATCACCG
>NW_017307853.1:157497-175727 GCF_000935625.1 Nanorana parkeri
GGGGGGGGGGGGAACATGGGGTCCCCCTAAAAGTCCTACCAGACCCTTGGTTCAAGCACAGGGACGATCGAGCATTGGGAGGGTGTCCCCATGCCGATGGGGACTAAGGCCTCTTTCCCACAACCCTGACCCCTACCCCTTTACTCTATGTAATAGATGTGGGAGACAAATGTTGTGTTTGTTTTAGGTAACGGGACTGTTTATATTTGACACAATGTTATTTATTGTCTATAAGTGTTTATATACAAAGAGGATCTGAAGATGTCTCCTGTCACTCGGAGATGTGAGGAGTTTGTTTTGTGTTTTATGGAAGTTTATATATTACACTGGGTGCAGAGATATAGCGAGCGGACTCTGTATAGGGAGAGCGCCTGTATTTATATATTTATTGTATTATGTTTTATGAACCGCGTATAGACTCTATAATGATGTTTATTAATAAAAATGAACGTTTTACTTATAATATCGTCTTTTAAATAAATCAAAAATCTATTTTTTTGTCATAGAATTGCTCTATCCATTGATATTGTGAATGTGATGTCCTGTATACCAACACAGGTAAAGTTCCTTATTGTTTTACAGTAAGCCCTCATTCACACTGGAATCAGCCGGCATGCACAGCTCCGTGCTGCGTGTACGGCCGTATCGGGCAACTCCCGGGAAGGACAGGTTCTGCGTGTGATTAATACACAGCCCCCGCCCTTCTCTATGGGACTATGCGGCCGTACGCTGCCCTACTCTCACCCGCCCGGGTGAGCGTACTCGTACGCTGACAGGATGGATCCTGTCTGCGTCCGAGCGAGGGAACACGCACCCGCACTTGAGCTGAGCGTAGTCGCATAGAGAAGGATGGGGGCTGCGTACTAATCACACGCAGAACCTGTCCTTCCCGGGAGCTGCTCGATACGGCCGTGTGTGTGTGTGTGTGTGTGTGTGTGTGTGTGTGTTCAGCTCAGAAAATGAAAGAACAAAGCTGATTGGTTGCCATTAGCATCTGCTCCAGATTCTGACTGCTCCAGTGTTGATTAATTGCCCTTATTGTGCTTTCTTCTGTATCCTTCCCCAGCACACACACCTCATGCCCAATGTCCATACACAATAGGGGGATTCAATAATGCCTTAGCACAACTTTTCTTGAAGACATTTCAGTGGTCATCCAACCAGCTTTCTCAATTCAGAATGACTTGTACAAAAATGATCTGTTGAATTGAGAAAGCTGGTCAAATGACAAATGAAACATCTTCAAGAAAGTCCAGTTGCCTTGACTTATTCTTTTACAGATATACCATGGACCTGGATGAATGAGAACCTTCACAGACATATGGGTGTGATAGATTGAAAAAGAATTACCGACAGTTTACAGATTGGACATCTGACGGTAATTGAGACCAACTCTGATCTGGGGTACAGAGAGACGCCGGGGCTCAGAGTGGGCACCCTGTGTGTGCTGGGAGCTGTCATGAATCTGACGGCGTCACCTTAAGGCCCCATTCACACTGAGCGATTTATCGAGCGATTTTTGCAGCGATATCGCTCATATTTCCACGCGATATCGCTCTATGTAGCTTCTCCAATCCATTTCAATGGAGCTGTTTACATCTCGTCGCTCAATATCGCTTGTAGCTCCTACATGACCCTTTTTTCGAGCGATTTCGAGCAATATTGCTCCTGATTGCTCCTGATTGCATACAGCCCAATAGGAAAAAGTTGCGACAAGTCGCTCAATATCGCTCGTCGCGCAATACCGGGCCCTACAGCCTCTTCTCCCCCGGGCCCCACAGCCTCTTCTACCCCGGGCCCTAATCTAAGGATTGCTGACATCATCTCATCTAATACAGGTCCATTGACTTGCATTAGACATGAGGACACCAATGGACATTCCAGAGGGGGAGAAAGGTGAGTGCTCTCCACCGTGAGACCAAGGATCGGGTAAGTATATCTGCTCTATTCAAGTCCCCTAGACAAAACAAGTACTTGCCGAGCAGAGGCGCCCCCAGGGCGGGCGTTACCCGCATTTAACTGCCTGCGGCCACCTCAGCAGCAAGAGGAGGGGACGTTCATTTGGCGAGATAAGGTATGCCACTGGGTCCCCTCCTCTCTCATGCAGTTGCCAGGCTCTCCGTCCATGACCCAGTGCCCAGTTTATCAGAGGGGTTGACATCAAGTCATTTTGGTGACACATGGTGCAGGCCACACCCCCCCCCCCTTGTGATGCCACTGCGTTGCAAGAGTAGTCACTGCTAGGGTAAGTCTTTCTATTTCCTGGAATTCTTTAACCAGTTTGCAGTATCTCCATGACGCCGGTACACTGTCCAAACCTTGTGGTCGCATGCAGTATATATAGTCCTGCCAGAGAGCACATGCAGGTTAATGACCGCTCTTTTTTTCATTTGCAATACAGGCACCTCCCTTCCAACCTGTGATTGGACAGTGAACTGATGAGGTCATTTCCTATTCTCCTTTTAGCATGTTCCTCATCAGCACGAAGCAGAGCCTTCTTTGGTGCAGAGCCGTTACCCCTCCCTCCTGCAGTCCCAAATTCTACTGTACAGAAGCTCAGGATGAAGATGCCTTAGGGTACTACCATCAGCTGCAATTAAATACATTTAATGATTTATTTTTAATAAATACATAACTGCATTAATTGGTGTTTTATATCTGCCCGGATTTCAGCTTTCATTTACTTTGTTGAATTAAATTTGTTTCCTTCACGCCCCTTAGGACTAACCCTCATTAGAAATCTGTGCAGGTAAATAAACCCAACGGAGCACTTTTCACCTGAGAAATTAAAATGATTATTAATGAAACAGCCTCCATAGGGATTTCTCAGACGTATCACTACACCTATCCAATTATAATTACACTTTTCTGTTAGCCAAAAGCTATTGGTGTGGGATTAAATGGGACAGTCTACCAAAAAGTGATATTTTATCTATAGCACAAGTCTGGCTTTCCCTACTCTTTGTGCCTACTAACAGGGCCGGATTTACTCTTTGCTGTCCCAAGGCCAGGTTCCTCACAGGACTGTAGGTTTAGATCCATGGTTCTCAACTGGTGGGTCGTGATACAAAAATGGGTCGCAGCCAGTGCCAGATTTACACTCTCTGGTGACCCAAGGCTAGGTTCCTCAATGCACCCCCCTACCTGCCGCGCCCCCCCCCATTGAAAATGGCAGACCTGTAGGCTGCATACAAATGATCTTAGCGAAATCACTTGTACAAAACAAGCGTCGGCTCCCCCGCTGTACATTTAGCTGTGCTTGCCCAAAGCCGGGCTAAATGTAGAAAACAACTACCGGCCCAGCGCCCGGAACTGCATGTCACGGGCATCGGGAGATAGGAATTCCGGCTGCCCCGAAGCCAGGCCTTGGTTGGCTTTGTGGGAAATCCGGCCCTGCTTACTAAGATCACTGTAGTCCTGTTTGCCTTATAACAAATGTCAAGGTACAAAATAATATCAAAATTCCACAGTAGAGATCCAGGCTACTGAAAATGTATGACAAGAATGAACTATATGGGCCCCATTCAGACCTAGGTGGTTTGTAGCTCAACGCTACAAAACGCTTAACACAAAGGAATGCCATTGTTTTCTATGGCCCCTGTTCATACCGGAGTGTTATCGTTTTGTAGCAGAACCCCAAAAGTACATCAGCTTCTTTTCAGGCAGACTCGAGTGTTTTTGTGCCCATGGACTTTAATAGAAGCAGCTTAAGGGCTTGTTCACACATCTGTGTTGGGGCCGCACTGACTTTTTTTCCCCAGTGCAGCCCGAACACATAACAAGGAAATTTTCCTTAGTCATGGATGGTGGCAGTTCACTGCACAGCATTCCGGTGTTGTGTGCTTAAAAATAGTATGACATGCAGCATGACCATCAGTCACCACTCCCCACAGGTATTCTACCCCCTCCCCCCTCTGATCCTCCGATGCTGACAGATGGGTCGGGCACAGCTGGCTCTGCCTCTAGATAGGCAGAGCCCACTGTCAATCGGCCAGCTGGGTGGATCTCGACACCATTGTCGCTATATGTCCCGACTGCAGCACTCTTAGTATATAGCGGGCAATAGCCCACTATATAGTGAGCTTTGGAGCACGGGAGGAGGTTAGTATGTGTCCTCCTGTGACCCTAAAGAGAACTATGGGATCAAAGGGTTACCCTATAGTTTTCTTTTAAGAGCATGTGAAAGTGATCAGGCAGCAAAAGGGTTAAAAGGAGAACTATGAGGTAAGTGATTTTCACTCCTCCTCATAGTTCGAGCCGACGTGTGACAATGAATCTGTCACACGTTGGCTCAATAGATCGGAAAGTTTGAACACATACCGCCACTCGCTCACTTCTTGATCCTGTCCCTGCAGAGAGCCGTGACTGTCACTCATGGCTCCCCCCCTCCCTAATACCCCAGCGCTGAGTTGAAGAACGAACAGGGGAGGGGACGGGTACAGCTGGCTCTGCCTCTAGATAGGCAGAGCCAGCTGTCAATCACGCAGCTGGGTGGATCTCGACAGTAATGTCAGGATCCGTCGCGGCTGCGGCGGTCTCAGTATACTGCGAGCTGTTCTCCTTTACACGATTCTTTTTTTTGCATTCAAAGTGTATCCAAACCCAAGATTACCCGTTCTCAGATGTGCTGGTTGCCTTCATCGTATTTCTTTCAGGCACAGAACATTTTCTACAAGAACTTTAACATTCTAGGTGTTCCCCATAACATAGCAAAATCTTCACCTAGGAATAAAATAAACCAGCACACATTTGGAAATCAATAGCCCTTTATTGTACAGAGCACGTTTGGCAATTACACATAAAAGTATCTTCGATGAAAAATATATTTGTATATTCTGAAAAGTTAAATTACCCCTCAAGATCGCAGGCTCGAGTTCTCCCTGCCAAAATATTCCAATAAAACAACTATTCTTTACAAAAAGACTTTATTTCCAGAGAAAGATCAAAGCAGCAATGACACTGAATGTAAAAATCACTAAAATCGTTTTATCAAAACATATGCAACTGCGACACAAACCATCTCACATTTCCTTTATCTTGCAACGATGACAACAGTAGAGCGCGAGCTCATTCCCAGCTTGTGTGATTGGATTGCCATTTTCTCCAAAAGGTCCATCAAGAACTCCAGGCAAAACTTTTATTAACCCTTGAAGTGCTCACTTTTGTCTAGGTGCTAAAAAAAAGTTCTCACCTGAACTGCTGAGCAGGCTCCCTGCTTCTCCGGTCTCTGAAACCAGTCTTCTCCTATACTGCAGCATTGGAATATTCCTCAGGTCTACATACAGTGTATACAATGTGATGCTTTATGGGACCTTAGCCCGCTGCAGCGGAGGGGGAGAGAGGCTGGGAGGACCGGTATGAGCACAAGTCAGAGCATCGAGCGAGTATAACTTTCTTTTTTAGCACCTAGACAAAAAAGAGCAGCTAACCCTTGCAGTGCATGGGGTAGACCTGCACTGCAAGGGAAGAAGGTCACTAACCCTGTGTAAGTTCCGATACCATGGAACATGAAGCTTACACAGGGACCCTGCAGATAACGGGGGCAGACGGGAGTTCGGCAAACCAGGGCCCCCTATCAGTAGAACAAGTCACACTGTCCTGAATGAGCAAAGTGACAGATGCTCTTCAACTGTGAGGCCGATATATAAAAACCAAAGGACCGGGTCAGTGAGTCCACAGCAGCCAAACAGAATTCTTCTGTCCAGATCAGTGGTTCTCAACCTGTGCCTCGGGACCCACATTTGTCCTCGGTCATTAAGTCGCGACCCAAGTCGCACTGCAATGTTCCCTGTTGCGCTACTGCTCTGTGATGGAGCTCCATCCATATGTGTATTGCTTGTAAAGCTCCCTTGCACGCCCGTAGAGGTGCCGGGAGCCAGAATGTGATGAGCTGTAAGCAATGCACATATGGATGGAGCTCCCTCGCGGCCATAGCCACACCCCACGTCGACACTCGGCACCGGGTATCATATTTTTGAATGGCTGCTCAATGCGAGAACGGACATTGCTTCTCTAGGGAGAGGCCGAGGATCCTCTCATTCTTGAAAAGTGGAAGGCATGTGGCGACCCACTGGACATGGGGTCGCGACCCACTTTTGGGTTACGACCCACCAGTTGAGAACCAAGGGTCTACATAGCAACTCGCACAGCCTGAGCTTCAACTTCTGCAGCGTCCGGAACCGGTTCAGGTTCTTGGCCATCACAGCCGAGGCATAGGAGAGCCCTTCCTGTGTACTTTGAGAACAGATGACAGCAACAATCACAATTTATAACTGCACAAAGGCCAACTAACCAACACACTAACTCACCACTACAATATGACGTAAAACATTCTACGCATGTAAACAGTAAAAAAACAAACCTGTTCAAAGTTCAAGTACAAAAATACATTTGGCAATGCAAAAAAGGCACTCGGATACCTACAGATCTAACTCGGTATAGTGTTAAAAGCCATTAACAGCTGGTAATTCAGTCATGGAAGGACCCAGATGCGCCGAATCACGCAACAGCCTTATATATCTCTCAAAAGATGGAGCCGAAACCCCTGTTCCTGAGTTCCCGACTCCGCCCACCTGCCATGGTCTTTATAAGAGAACTTGCTCTTAGAGCTGGATTCCAAGGTAAGGCGTTATCAGAGTCAGGAACTCCTGGGGTTTGGCTGCCGGAGTTCCAGAGAGATACAAGAAGCCACCCACCAGTGTCCATGCATAACTGTCAAAAAGACTCTTTACATCTGTCCATGGACAATTCTTGGATATACGTATATTACACAAATTCTCAAAGCCTGTGGGGTTGGTTTACTAAAGGAGTAGAGCAAGGGGTGGACACATTAATATGGAATCCTGGAGCCAGTTTGTCCAATCCAGGAGCCAGACGGATTTATTTTAGGAACCAGCTCTATTGACACCAACTAGAGAAATCCTCAAAAGTTGAGCGCCAGCTGGAACTTTTAGGGAGCATCTGGTACCTGGTTTGTGGGATTGGTCCAACCCTAGAGTACAGCGTGTTCACCTTGCAAAGAGAAAGGGGTGAAAATTCACAATAAATACTCAACCACACGCCACAAAAATTAAAAACAGGATTTTTGTTTGCGCTTGGATTGGTTGACTGAAATCAGCAAAAACTTCACTTTGCCAAGTGAAAATTCCCTTTTAAAGTGAACACGCTCTACTCCTTTAGTCAATCGATCCCAATATAGGTCAGACTACAAAGACAACAGGTAATCATTTCCTCAGTTTCTTGTTGGCTGGTTTGATGGGAACTAAATCCTCCTTCTCTTCCTCATCATCCGAGTCATCTTCATCATCTTCCTCCTCCTCTTCCTCAGAATCCATGTACGGTGGTACTGTAAATGAAGCAGGCATACAAAAGTTAAAAAGACATCTAAATGGATTCCTGCTCTCAATGTAGTGGCGAGTAGGATGAGAGCCCCCAAAAAGCTTCACAGCCATCTGGGACAATAACAGAGGAGACATCCCCTACCTTGGGCAAGCTCTCACCTCAGCATTTCATCTATACCAGGGGTAGCCAAACTCTGGCCCTCCAGCTGTGGTGAAACTACAAATCCCATGATGCATCTCTCCAGGAGTCGTGGCTGTGAGAATCTTGCAATGCCTCATGGGATTTTTAGTTCCACCACAGCTGGACGGCCCGAGTTTGGCTACCCCTGATCTATACTGTCTCACTCAAATGTGATCTATCCATATATTCCTATGGAGAACACTACAAGGTGGGGGGAACATTGTTTGTGTACCATTCTTCTGTAGTGGGGCTTCCAGAGAGGGGTAAGTAGACAGCTTGGGCCAGTAACAAGAGTAGCTCAGCTGAAAAAGCTGCTATATCTGTGCCAGGAGACCTGCCTACAGTGGTCCTGGACACCAAGAAGGTCCTAGAAGGTAATAGAACCCTACATTACCTTTTCTTTAAGAGCTCTTCGCCACTCAACAAAAATGTACAAATTCAGGTGCTTCCACCATTACCGTATATACTCGAGTATAAGCCGCCCCGAATATAAGCCGAGGTACCTAATTTTACAACAAAAAACTGGGAAAAAGTATTGACTCTAATATAAGCCGAGGGTGGGAAATGAGGCAGCTAATGGTAGATAGATACCAATAAAATTACATTATTTATTTAAAAGAAAAATAACCTAGCTCTGTAAGTGGAAAAGGGGGTACAGGGCTACATATCATGTACTACGGATCATTTAACCCATTCATATTAGCAGAGGATAATTGTAAAAGAAGCTGGGCAGCGAGTCATTAGACGCTGCCCGGCTTGTTGATTGGTCAGGTAGCTGGCCAATTAGGAAGCTGGGCGGCGTGTAATGACGCGGCGCCCAACTTTGTTTGGCCGGGAAGCAGGTTTCATGCTCCCTCGTCACGAGGGAGCCGGCTTCCCGGCCAATGAGGAAGCCAGGCGCCGTCTAATGTCATTACACGGCGCCCGGCTTCCTTATCGGCCAGAATGCCGGCTCCATGCTTTCTCGTCACCTAGTGACGGGAAGCATGGAGACCGCTTCCCTGCTAATCAGGAAGCCGGGTGGCGAGTCATTACACGCCACCGGGCTTCCGGTATTGGGGAGTATACCGAAAAACTGGTACATCCCTAGTTGTAATAATTGAGGACTCATTTTTTTTTTTTTAACATCTTAGGCAGCTGTGCAGTTGGTGCCATTGACTGCGACTCATCAATGTTGGCAAATCAAACTTTTTAGGGCATTGCTCCTAATTCCACAGCCAGGTGCCCAAAGTGCCAAAGGATTTGCCACTGGCGCCTAACTCCGTACCTTACTACTCGTCAGTGACAGATGCTACCAGTTCCTAGTTACCAGTGTTCGTTGGCAGATTGTACCAACTGACCACTAAATTATCTATCAAAGCCCATCTGAGGTGTCCAAAAATCAAAAACAATCTTGACGGTTTGGTTTCCCTGGCACTGGAGCTCCCTTTGGATGAAATCTGCACATCTTCCCAGCGCTGAGTTAGGCCTTGTACACACCAAATGCAGAGCAGATCCGGTCAGGTTTCTGCACACGCAGTGCAGTGGGTTGTGCCGCATTTTTGAAGCATTCCGGGCCGTTTTTGGTAAAAAAAAAAAAAAATGTAAGTTTAACATGGGCTTTCAGGCACTTGCATGCGTTTTTGATGCGTTCCAGAGCAGGTAAAATAGGGGTTGCCGCAGTTTTTTCACCTGCTCTGGATCTGCTCTGGAACTGCACGCTGCGATGTGGACTGGAGCTCAAAATACCATAGGAATACATTGGACACAGTTTTGATCCGGTCTGCACCTGCTCAGCGCTTGGTGTGAACAAGCCCTTACAGTGAAGGCTGCTCTTATCTGTGAATAAGCAGCAGCCTCTCTGCTGAAGTCCAACACACCCCTATAGCTCTCTGGTATGCAGGGAGCATGAACTTTGCTGACTGCTGAGATCTATTCAGATCCAATACAAAAAGTTTTGCCTTCCGATATATATCATTAAACCCAGCCCTAGGGAATTTTCAGGGGAGTTGGGGGGAGGGGAAATCTTACCGTATTATGGAATTGAAACATTCTCCTAACTGAAATTCAGATATTCGCTATTTTAAAGGGTGGGTCAGCAAAAGTAAAAAAATGTGTCTGGAGTCACAGACAGGGGCCAATCAGAAGCCAGCAGGTTAGGCAATGGAAGTGGATGCTCCAGGCATTAAGAGAGACAATGGTCTTGAGACTTGGAATAGGTTGCTTGTGTATAAACACTGCCTTACCAACGATAACTTGTCCAGACAGAAGGACCGGTCCTGAGCCAGACTTCAGGCGAAAAGTCACTGGTGGCTGGATGACAAAGTTGTCCAAATTCACCTGAAGGGAATGTTTTTAAGGATTTCCGGGCCGTTTTGGTAAAAAAAAAAAAAAATGTAAGTTTAACATGGGCTTTCAGGCACTTGCATGCGTTTTTGATGCGTTCCAGAGCAGGTAAAATAGGGGTTGCCGCAGTTTTTTCACCTGCTCTGGATCTGCTCTGGAACTGCACGCTGCGATGTGGACTGGAGCTCAAAATACCATAGGAATACATTGGACACAGTTTTGATCCGGTCTGCACCTGCTCAGCGCTTGGTGTGAACAAGCCCTTACAGTGAAGGCTGCTCTTATCTGTGAATAAGCAGCAGCCTCTCTGCTGAAGTCCAACACACCCCTATAGCTCTCTGGTATGCAGGGAGCATGAACTTTGCTGACTGCTGAGATCTATTCAGATCCAATACAAAAAGTTTTGCCTTCCGATATATATCATTAAACCCAGCCCTAGGGAATTTTCAGGGGAGTTGGGGGGAGGGGAAATCTTACCGTATTATGGAATTGAAACATTCTCCTAACTGAAATTCAGATATTCGCTATTTTAAAGGGTGGGTCAGCAAAAGTAAAAAAATGTGTCTGGAGTCACAGACAGGGGCCAATCAGAAGCCAGCAGGTTAGGCAATGGAAGTGGATGCTCCAGGCATTAAGAGAGACAATGGTCTTGAGACTTGGAATAGGTTGCTTGTGTATAAACACTGCCTTACCAACGATAACTTGTCCAGACAGAAGGACCGGTCCTGAGCCAGACTTCAGGCGAAAAGTCACTGGTGGCTGGATGACAAAGTTGTCCAAATTCACCTGAAGGGAGCAAGAAAATAACTCTGTAAATGCTGACAGACAACCAAACTTCTGGCATGCTTGCTGAGGCCAGGATGATATCACTAAACCTTCTCCAGGGATCCTGGGAAAACTAAGGGGCATAAAAGGAGAATTATGGGGTTAAGACTTTTCCCCATAGTTCTCCTTAGGTTAACGGGAGGACACAAACTAGCGTCCTCCCGTCACCCAAGGCTCAGTATACCGCGAGCTGCTGCTTGCGGTATACTGAGACGCCGCAGCTGAAGCGGATCCCGACAATTGTGCCGGGATCCGCCCAGCTGCGTGACCGACAGCTGGCTCAGCCAGCTGTACCCTCCCCCGTCCGTTCCGCCAGTCAGCGCTGGAGGATCGGAGTAAGGAGGGGGGAATCCAGCCCCTCCCCTGTCACGGCAGAGAGCCGTGACAGGATCGAGAGGTGAGCGAACGCCGGTATGTGTTCGCTCACCTCCCGATCTACTGAGCCGACCTGTGACAGTCTCATTGTCACAGGTCGGCTAGAACTATGAGGTGAGTGAAAAGCACCCCCCTCATAGTTCTCCTTTAAACCCTGTAAGAATTCTCCCCTATACTGTATAGGAACATATCCTCAAGGGGTTTGGGATCATCAGCTTTCCCAGGATTCCCAAAGAAGGCCCAGTGAGGTCACCTTCGACCAGCTTCTCCCATATAGAACAGCACAATACTCAACAATTTACAGTATATATGGACTCTCATATCCATTGTCTAATAGGAGCTTTCAATCTAAGGTCTCCAAACCACAATCCAAGACCAGTATAGTCAAAAGCCAATTAACCCCTTCGTGACGGGATACGTACACTGTGCGTCCAGCCACAAAGGGACCAAATGACTTGTCACGTACACTGTACGTGACGAGCTATTTGCTGCTTTAGAGGGCTGTTACCCGCTGAGAATCAGCTTTTAACATTCATTAATGGATGCCCTTACTACAGAGGCATTCATTAATGAAAGGGTTAACCTTTTTCAGACACCCGATACCTTAATATCGGGTGTCTGAGTCAAAGCAGAGCGGACACACGGCATTCTGACAGCTCGTATAGATCGAGAGATATCTCTCGCAAGCTATACTGGCTTTTTTTTTTCTCTTTCATGAATAGATACATAATGTGTCTATTCCTATAATGTGTCTATTCCTGAAAGAAGAATGTTTGTTTGCTGATCGTTGTTGCAACAATCAGAAAACCTTTAGGCCCCATTCACACCTAGGCGTATTGAAATATGCGCGTCTGTCGCGCGACCGTCACACGGTTTTTTTTTTACCGCGATTCGCGGTAAAAAAGTTGCGCGATTCCAAAGGCTACTTGGCTGTATCCAAATGGAAAACGCCCTACAAAACGGCCCAAAGTAGTCCCGTGACCTTTTCAGGCATGGGCCGTTTTGTAGGGCGTTCGGGACGGGCGGAAATACGGACAGGTGGGAACGAGACCATTGACTACAATGCTATTTATTTTTTTGACCGTTTTGTAGCGCGTTCGTCGAGCGTAGGACGCGCTACAAAACGGTCAGGTGTGAATGGGGCCTTAGTGACAGCTGAATCCTGAACTGCTGCAGGATCAGTGTCACTAACTTATTATCGGCTGTTCTGAAGTTTGAAGCAGCCTGATAACCAAAAATGTATTAATTTATCAAGCAGTAACAGTGAGATTAATTCACAATGACTGCTTGATATAATTAAATAAAATAACATTTTTAAGCTTAAAAAAAGTGAAAAGTGTAAAAAATAAAAAATTGTGAAAAGTGTAAAAAAAAAAAAAAGTGTAAAAAATCAAATAAAATAAGGGACAAATAAATAAATGTATTTATTGCAATTTTTTTTAGCTGTGCTGGTTTTGTAAAAAAAATACTACAAATCAAAACTGGGAAAAAAGTGTTTTTTTTAACGTTTTTTCCCCCTTTTTTTATATTTTATTTGTCCTAAGTGAGGCGTTAGACACACATATGTGATATAAATATGTAGCCCTATCTGTCCTCTAAAAAACAATATATAATATGTGTGGGTGCACTTTGTAAGAAAGTATATTACTGACGTGGAAGAATCACACAGCAAAAATGTCAAAAGTGTGTCAGTCATTTACGAACAGAAACTAAAAACAAGCTCAGTCATGCAGGGGTTAAAGCCCAATGCTATGATGGGCACAAACGGATCCTCACAAAGCTCCTGGGTAAATAAGAAAAGGCTCTGCCCGTTATACCTCCCGCCAGTCCCCCAGATGTTGATCATCGATCCAGCAATCCCCTTGGGTTGAATGACCCACAGCATCATTCCACCTGCTTCATGTAAGCCCATGGCATCAAGGGCCCAAGCCCCTACCCCGGACTTACAGGAGAGTGCTGCAGAGAGGAGAATTACATTGGTACGTGGTGCTTTTAGGATCTGCTCACTCCCAGATGGAGATGACGTGTGACATCATCAGACTGAAACAAAGACTGCTGGAAAACAGGTAAATATTGACGGGCCAGCAGCTGGGGGGTGGAGGATGTCCGGAGCCCAATGTAAGGCTTTAACGTAGCTCTGAAGGCCCATACCAATGTTACCCCATTTTGTACGCTAATGTAAGTTTCTAAAAAACCTGAGGTAAGTTCTCAGCTTACTCTGGGTGTGAAACAAAGCTATGATGGGGTAGAGCCATGTCCTGTCCATCCGCCCCATAATGGGGTACATGCGACATCCCCTTTCCACACAAAATGGCATCTATGTCATCCAGCTGCTGGTACCCTGAGGGCACCTGGAACTTCTGACTTTTTCTGCAGATTTTCTCTGGTCAGATGTAAAAAGTGCAACAGACTCCTCCATCTACGCTACTCTGTGTGTATGGAGGAATCTCCCGCTGGGCCAAGCCCCTGCTGGCACTTAACACCTGAACAATGACGGCATCCAATCAGATTGTTCAGGTGTTTTGACAGCCAGCTTAACTTTTGGATAGTGGAAGGAGACCAGGAGAGTTCCCAGTTGGGGGTAGTGAACCCAAGAACCAAGCACCACCCAACCCGATCAAAAATAACCATTACCATTGTCTGACAGGAGAGCTTCAGAGTGGCGATGGGCACGGAGATGTCCTCATTGATGTGATTGCGGGCCGTCACTTCCACAACGTTGTATTCATCTCTGACTCCCTCACCGAGGCTGATCTGAGAGGGACAAAGAGACAAAGTCACCATCACCCCGCGTACACAAAATGTGCACCTGAGCTAATGTTATGTAAAGCTTCAGATAAGTAACTATCGTCCTCATACAAGAGTCATGTGTGTTCTTCCTTCAGTCATGGAAAGCTCCGTGTATTTCTTCCAGTACGATTGCTAAAGGTTGCCATGAGCTGGTAAGGATTGGCAAAAAATGGTATGGATTGGTACAAGTCCGTAAGGGATTGTACGGGTTGGCGATGATTGGTAATGTTTGGTAAGAGTTGGCATGAGTTAAGGATTAGTAAGGGTTTAAATTGGTTGGCAAGGATTAGTAATGGTTGGTAAGGATTGGCACAGTTTGGTAAGGATATTAAGGGTTTCTTTTAGTTGGTAAGGCTTTGTATAGGTTGGTAAGGGTTTATATGGGTTGCTAAAGATTAGTAAGGGTTTTTAAAGGTTGGTAAGGATTGGTAAGTGTATGGGAGGGTAAGCATTGGTAAGGATTTGTATGATATGCTAAGGATTGGTAAGGATTAGTAAGGGTTTGTATGGATTAGTAAGGGTCTGTATGGGTTGGTGAGGGTTTCTATGGGTTGGTGAGGATTAGTAAGGGTTTCTATGGGTTGGTGAGGATTAGTAAGGGTTTCTATGGGTTGGTGAGGATTAGTAAAGGTTTGTATGGGTTGGTGAGGATTAGTAAAGGTTTGTATGGGTTGGTGAGGATTAGTAAGGAATTGTATGGGTTGGTGAGGATTAGTAAGGAATTGTATGGGTTGGTGAGGATTAGTAAGGAATTGTATGGGTTGGTGAGGATTAGTAAGGAATTGTATGGGTTGGTGAGGATTAGTAAGGAATTGTATGGGTTGGTGAGGATTAGTAAGGAATTGTATGGGTTGGTGAGGATTAGTAAGGAATTGTATGGGTTGGGGAGGATTAGTAAGGAATTGTATGGGTTGGGGAGGATTAGTAAGGGTTAGTACGGGTTGGGGAGGATTAGTAAGGGTTAGTACGGGTTGGTGAGGATCAGTAAGGGTTGGTGAGGATTAGTAAGGAATTGTATGGGTTGGTGAGGATTAGTAAGGGATTGTAAGGGTTGGTGAGGATCAGTAAGGGTTGGTGAGGATCAGTAAGGGTTGGTGAGGATCAGTAAGGGTTGGTGAGGATCAGTAAGGGTTGGTGAGGATCAGTAAGGGTTTGTATTGGTTGGTGAGGATTAGTAAGGGATGGTGAGCATTAGTAAGGGATTGTATGGGTTGGTGAGGATTAATAAGGGTTTCTTTTAGTTGGTAAGGATTAGTAAGGGTTTATTTTAGTTGGTAAGGCTTTGTATAGGTTGGGAAGTGTTTATATGGTTTGCTAAAGATTAGTAAGGGTTTGTAAAAGTTGGTAAGTGTATGGGAGGGTTGGTATGGATTAGGGAGGGTTGGTATGGATTAGGGAGGGTTGGTATGGATTAGGGAGGGTTGGTATGGATTAGGGAGGGTTGGTATGGATTAGGGAGGGTTGGTATGGATTAGGGAGGGTTGGTATGGATTAGGGAGGGTTGGTATGGATTAGTGAGGGTTGGTATGGATTAGTGAGGGTTGGTATGGATTAGTGAGGGTTGGTATGGATTAGTGAGGGTTGGTATGGATTAGTAAGGGTTGGTATGGATTAGTAAGGGTTGGTGAGGATTAGTAAGGGTTGGTGAGGATTAGTAAGGGTTGGTGAGGATTAGTAAGGGTTGGTGAGGATTAGTAAGGGTTGGTGAGGATTAGTAAGGGTTGGTGAGGATTAGTAAGGGTTGGTGAGGATTAGTAAGGGTTGGTGAGGATTAGTAAGGGTTGGTGAGGATTAGTAAGGGTTGGTGAGGATTAGTAAGGGTTGGTGAGGATTAGTAAGGGTTGGTGAGGATTAGTAAGGGTTGGTGAGGATTAGTAAGGGTTGGTGAGGATTAGTAAGGGTTGGTGAGGATTAGTAAGGGTTGGTGAGGATTAGTAAGGGTTGGTGAGGATTAGTAAGGGTTGGTGAGGATTAGTAAGGGTTGGTGAGGATTAGTAAGGGTTGGTGAGGATTAGTAAGGGTTGGTGAGGATTAGTAAGGGTTGGTGAGGATTAGTAAGGGTTGGTGAGGATTAGTAAGGGTTGGTGAGGATTAGTAAGGGTTGGTGAGGATTAGTAAGGGTTGGTGAGGATTAGTAAGGGTTGGTGAGGATTAGTAAGGGTTGGTGAGGATTAGTAAGGGTTGGTGAGGATTAGTAAGGGTTGGTGAGGATTAGTAAGGGTTGGTGAGGATTAGTAAGGGTTGGTGAGGATTAGTAAGGGTTGGTGAGGATTAGTAAGGGTTGGTGAGGATTAGTAAGGGTTGGTGAGGATTAGTAAGGGTTGGTGAGGATTAGTAAGGGTTGGTGAGGATTAGTAAGGGTTGGTGAGGATTAGTAAGGGTTGGTGAGGATTAGTAAGGGTTGGTGAGGATTAGTAAGGGTTGGTGAGGATTAGTAAGGGTTGGTGAGGATTAGTAAGGGTTGGTGAGGATTAGTAAGGGTTGGTGAGGATTAGTAAGGGTTGGTGAGGATTAGTAAGGGTTTCTATGGGTTGGTGATGATTAGTGTCTGTGTCAGCCAGTCACTGCGACCAGTAGTGAGGTGTCGGGGATTCCTGAATACGGCGTCACATTTGTGGAAACCTCATCACAGATCATATTGGACAATCAGATGATAAATGTTATGGAGGAAATTGGCTGCAATGGACATAAGAATCAGAAACCCCCATAAGAGATCAGGGACTTACAGAGCACAAGGACAGGTTGTGTTCGCAGTCGTCCTCCTCGTCTACCTGGAAGGTATAATAGGTGGTCTTCGATGACAGCTCACAGCCTGATATAAAAGGAAACAAAATATGAAAAATGCATGCTGATCATTGTGGTCCTATAACAGACTGCCAGTCCAACCCCCATAACTGCTCCATGTGGCTATCAGCAGACCATGCTGAGCTTTGTTGTCCTAAATCAGACTGGTATCTCTACCCATACTAGACTTTAACTGATGCAAAGGGCTTGCTGAGCCTTGTAGTTTTACAGCAGATTATCCATAGCCCACCCCATGTGACTCAAATGAACATACTGAGGCTTGTAGTGTTTATAACAGACTGGCAGCTGGCCCCACGTGACTACTGGCAGGACATCCTGAGCCTTGTAGTCCAACATGTGACTATCAACTCAACATGCTGAGCCTGGTAATGTTATGGCCGACTGGTAGCTTCCCCATAGCTGACCCCACGTGACTAGGGGCAGGGCTTGCTGAGCCGTGCAGTTCCATAGCCGACTGACCCGCTTCCCCCTGTTTTCAAGCAACCTGAGCCTTGTAGTTCTACACCAAACTGCCGGCTGGCGCCACTGTGCATTGCCCGGAGCTCCCTGCCATCTCACCGAACATATAGCTCTCCACCGGGCTGCCCTGGCTGTCGTCGCTCGATGCATCGCTCACAAGGAAACTCATCCTGACCCCCCACACACACTGCACGCCGTACACACACGTGGGTACTACAGAACAGACTGACTACCGGCCCCGGGCAGGAAGAGGAGGAGAGAGGAGAACTCACAGCGCGACCACAGCGCCACCTTCCGTCCGATTAGCGCACTGCAGGCGCCGCTCCATGAGCCTCACCGTTCGCAATACCAAGAGACACGAATACCAATCCAAACTACCAAGACGACTAGTTATTGATCTCACATATAGATAACCAGGGAGACTAGTTATTGATCTCACATATAGATAACCAGGACGGCTAGTTCTTGATCTCACATATAGATAACTAGGGAGACTAGTTATTGATCTGACACATAGATAACCAGGGGGACTAGTTATTGATCTAACATATCGATAACCAGGGAGACTAGTTATTGATCTGACATATAGATAACCAGGGAGACTAGTTATTGATCTGACATATAGACATATGTGTGCTTCAGCATGCGCTGGCCCCACTCTGTCATTTTACGTGGCCTACCACTTCGTGGCTGAGTTGCTGTTGTTCCCAGTTGCTTCCACTTTGTTATAATACCTGTAACAGGTGACCGCGGAATATTTAGTAGCAAGGAAATGTCACGGAATGGGTCGCTCCTGAGAGCGACCCATTCTTTCACAGATGTTTGTAGAAGCGTCTGCATTCCGAGGTGCGTGGTTTTATACACCTGTAACTAGGGATGCACCGATACCACTTTTTTAAGACCGAGTACGAGTAGTACCAATACTTTTAATCATGTACTCGCAGATACCAATTACCGATACTTTTTCTTAACCACCTCCGGGCCGGCCGTAGTAAAAAAACGGCCGGCCCGAGCTCTCTAGATCTGAGCGGGCGTCTTTAGACGTCCGCTCAGACACGCCCCCCCGCGCGCACCGCTCGGCGCGCGCGAGCGGGAAATGGCCGTTTTTTAAAAACAGGCAGCGATGCCTG